>NW_007726828.1:235556-328145 GCF_000696425.1 Galeopterus variegatus
GGGCCGGCCCAAGAGGACTCTTTAATGCTATTTTAAATTAGGTGTTTCAAGATCAATCTAATGAACAAAGAATTTCTCCCATCTTGTCAAAATTATATTAGTAGAATTTTTGGAGGGGGTCATCCAATTTGCCTCTGTTATCCAATTTTCAGTATTCTCAGTTTGTGGGGAAGTGACAGTAACTCTAATCTTAATAAATTAGACCATTTTTAGGTGTAATGATAATAGTCAGTAACATTATTTAATACTAACCGTATTTTGCTTTTATAGCTTGAGGTCTATGTGAATGCAAAGAAGTATTATAAACTTGTTTCTTTTAAATAGAACTTTTATTTATTTATTTATTTATCTTCCTTTTTTTGTCTTTTTTACTGACCGGCAACAGGATCGCAACCCTCGGTGTTGCGCCCGCAACTCGCTCAGCCAGTGAGCGGGAACCGGTCTCCACATGGGATCCGAACCCTCGGTGGGAGCGCCGCCGCGCTCCCAAGTGGTGCACTCTCCAGTGCGCCACCAGGCCGGCCCTAGAACTTTTATTTTTATAAAATCTTGAATGAATGTATTGCAGGTCTCATTTGATGATCATGCTAAACTAATAATGTCATTTTCAAAAATAGGTTATATTATTTGTATCACAACAAACCATAGTTGCACTTGTCCATCTTTATATATGTGCCTTTTTGATTACTTGAAAAAAGTAAATTGTTAAGTAAAGTTAAATAATTTTCTTTTTCTTCTTTCTTTTTTAGAATCGAGTTTCTTACTGGGAAATGCCCAGATTGTGGATTGGCCTGTAGTTTATAGTAATGACGGTTTTTGTAAACTCTCTGGGTATCATCGAGCTGACGTCATGCAGAAAAGCAGCACTTGCAGGTAGGTAATAGAACAGCTTAGCAATCTTTTCTCAAATTTAACCAAATTCTGAATGAGATTAAACGGCTTAAGCTTATTTAGACTCATATATAAAAACTATATTAGAATATTAAGGAGACCAAATTGCCAATGAAAACATATAGTTTAAGAGCCATCGGTGAGAGCTTTTGCAAAGAGAGATTTTTGCATATCTGAGAATTTGTTCAATAAATATTTTTTGATCACCTACTATGAGCCAGGAATTAGTGTAGGTGCTGAGTGATCAGAGGAACATCCTCTATCAGGGATTCATTGATAGCGTCAGCACCTCTGGAGCAGCTATTGCCTTGAATAAAGTAGAGTAAACAATTCCCAGCCAAGTAGAGCATGGTTCATGAGCATTTAAAGGACATCAAATTAAAGTTCGTACATCCGGTGTAAATCAGGTGCTTCGTAATGTTGATACATTGTACTATTATTGCTATTTTGTTTGAATTATATAAAACAGAATGACATTTATGTTATTTATAACAATTCCTTTTTAAAATATACCATTCCTATGAGCTTAAAGAGTATTAAGAAAAAAGGGGATCACAAAAAAGAAAAGGAAATCATATCTAAAAAACCAGTTGAGAACCTAAAATTTCCACAATATTTTAGTAAGGCCAGATGGCATTTTTTTCCTTTGAGGTAATTTTTCTTTAAAACTCTCACTTATGCACTGAACCAAGTTATTTTAGAACTACAAGAGATCTAATTTTTTTTCCCTAGTATTCTCTGTTTTTTAAATGAGAAAACTGAGATAGAGCTATGTTAAGGAACTTTCCCAGGGAAACGGTGATTTATCTTTTTTCTACCCATTTATGCTGAAAAGCATTATATATATATATACACACACACACATATACACATATATGTATATTATATGTATGTGTGCATATATGTGTGTGTATACATATGTGTATATATATTTTGTGTCTTCATGGAGGACAGCAACATGTCTTTATGTAAATGTCGATATGTACATGTATGTGTATGTGTACATGTATGTATATGTGTATATATGTGTGTGTTTTGTGTGTGTATATATTCTGTATCTTAATGGAGGACAGGGACATTGTCTTATGCCAGTGAATCTAAACCTGACTACACATAGGAATCACTTAAATAAGTTTTACAAAACTTACTGAATCAGAATCACCCAAAATGTGGATGGAGCCAGGAGTCAATATTTTTAACCAGAAGCTTGGATAATTCTGATGCTTTCAGGTTTAAGAAATAATGTCCAAACATCTTTTTTCTTCCCTTATATTCCCCTAGCCATTCTCATTTTTGCTTTTATCAAATCAATTTCCATATTCAATCTTCACTCCCAGGTATGAAATTGGCAAATGAGATTGATAAAAATTGGTGGCCAGGGGTTAAGAAACTCTCTTTGGTAGCACCAGTGTCTTTGTGCCTTTTTAACCATTGGGTGGGCATTCGCTCTTGTGCATTAAGGTGTGTGCTCTAAGTTCTGTGAGGTTTATGGTCTATATTAGGTATTGCTGCCCCCCTATGTCCCCAACAGGATTTAAGTTAGAAAAAAGTTAGTTTTATGGTAGACCATGGAACAGGCTCTATCAAGAGTTCCAGGGAACACAGATGCTCCCACACCCATTTCTTCTTCTTGGACTGTTGACTTCCCATCTTCATGCCATTATCCCCCTGAAGGTATTTATGATTCCCTCACCAAAATGTGTTTTTCCCTTCTCTGACTCCTTATAGTTCTTTGTGTGTATTTCTGCTGGCATCATCATCTGGCCTTTCACTTGTGTTATCCCGTGGATTTTTATTCTTACTGCTTTGTGTGTCTGGATATATTATTAAGTCCTGCTCCCATCCCTTCTTGCATCCCACATATCTGCTCTATCCCCAGCCTGTTTTCTTTGGCAAGTGCCATTTTTCCTACAAAGGGATTTATTTAAAAAAATGCTGGCATGTTATATTAGCATATTCTCTCCTCTGACACAGCTGCTTTTTGCCTTCTACCACCAGTACCAGATTGTAAGTGCCTTGAAGGTAGAGGTTCCATCTTGCTCACTTTTGGGTGCACTACAGGACCCAGGGACAGTGTTTTGTGTCAGCATTTGTTGAATTAGATTGGCTTGTTTTGCAATAAACCCTTACCTAGGTCTCACAGGCTTCTGTATTGCATGCTTTTATTTATTGTATTTCATCCCAACTGTTATGATATTTGAGGTGGGTGAGGGAGAGTTTTGGGTTATGTTACCCTTTTTCACTGTGAAAAAATTGTGTAAGTGTTCCCCCAAGTCGTCTTCATTTATCAGAGACAATATTTTCAAAATGATCACATTCTTAAAATGAGTAATCGTTACTTGCTTGCATAAAATGCCAAGTGTGTTTTACAAACCTAAAAATTGCAACCAGTTTAATGTCCTCCCAGAGTGAAGAAACTAGCATCTAATATATGAGCAAATGATATCTGAGCCCTACGAGGTGTTTTTAGAAGGAAGATTTATTTTAATGTGCTTCCCTTTTAAAACTAAACTATACCCATTTTATGTTTACTGCAGCATAACTTAGAAGAGTGAAGACTTGGAAAAAAATCAAAATGTCTAGTAGTAGCAGATTTGTTGAAAAATAATATGGCAGAATCCTAACTTTCTAAATCATAGGTTGGATGTATTATAACACTGGAAAAGGCTAACAAGATATTATCAAGTAAAAATACCAAAAACAAAACCCAAAACAACCCCCAAGCCATCCCCAAAACAGTTTATACAAAAGTATCTGCATCATGACTCTGATTTTTTTTACAGATAGCTTTTTTCCATTTCTTGAATAAATCTATAAAAGCCTTTGAAAATGACACATAAGGAAAGAGGGAGGAAAGACGAAAATTATATGCACATTTAGGAATATAGGGTTAATAGCTAAATTTATTATAGTGTTTGGAATTTCCAAATTCAAATTGAATATGGAGATAAATCATTTGACACTAAGAATAACCTTGTAGATAATTCAAAGAATTTTATGGATCTTAATAATGACAAACATAAGAGATAAAAAGTTACAAATCAGTGAGCTTCATTTTGTTTAGGAAACTGCAGCTTATGACACTGTATATATGAGAAAAAAAAGAATCATATTTATATATACAAGTTGCATCAGATGAGTTAAGGTCAATAGGATTAAAGTGGCAACTAGGTAAATTATTGCATATTATATTTAAAAAATTTTAAAATGTGAATTGTTTTATGGGAAAATACAAAAAACCCCCCATTAATTTGTGTTTTTACATTATCAAGAAGCTAAGATTTATTTCTTCTGTTTTCTTAGTCAATAGGATTAAAGTGGCAACTAGGTAAATTATTGCATATTATATTTAAAAAATTTTAAAATGTGAATTGTTTTATGGGAAAATACAAAAACCCCCCCATTAATTTGTGTTTTTACATTATCAAGAAGCTAAGATTTATTTCTTCTGTTTTCTTATCTTTTTCCTTCTTTGTCTTTCCCAACTCCTCCCTCAATGGACCAGGTGCACCAAATCAAATTAAACATACCCTTCAGTTTGTTACAATATTATCATTTTGCTCTTTCTGGGCAAGGTCTTCTCTTTATATTCTTTTGTTTTATTTCTTTTTCCCTTTATCCCATCCAAGTTTCTCCTTCCATGATTACTCATTCTAATGTGTTTATTGTATGTCTCTCTAATACATCTTCCGTAGTTTATTAAATATGTGTCTTCTTGAAATGAGGTTTTTCCTTATGTTGCTATGTGATAATCTAGTTCATTATGTCTGATCATTGTCTCATGCTCCATTGCCTTTGCAGCCTTCATTTTCTCTATCCATTCTACTTGTCGTGGAATCCAACCTCCGACACTTTGCTACCTCAAACAGCTTAGAGATAAACATCCTCATGCATATCTTCTATGGCCTTATGCAAGAGGTTTTCTGTCTCTCTGCCTGGAAGGCATTGCCGGATAATAGAATATATGCAGAATTTATAAATTAACTGCTATCAGATTGCTGTTCAGAATGGCCTTCTGTTTCTACTCTCACAAGCCATGGGTGAGGGTTCTGGTTTTCTTATATCCTTGCTATGTCCTGATAGTATCTAAATTTCTATTTGAAAAAATCTGATGTGTTCTGGGTACTGTCTCATTTTTGTTTTAGCTAAAATTAAAAAACAAACAAAAAACAAAAAAACAAAAACATTTCTCATGACACTGGGATTCCTAGGAATTTCAAATCTAGTCCATTTTATTGTCAAGTAATTACATTTCCAAGCTTTTGGGTCATTTTGCTGTTTATTGGAGGACACAAAAATATTGCATGTTTAAAGGGGATTATAGGGTTTGGGGGAGCAGCACTTAAAAGCATATGATTTTATCTCATAATTCTACAGAAGCCCTGACATTCAAGACATACTGTCATAGGTTAGTTAGGGACCACTTTAACTGTAGTGTAGGTAGGAGGATTGAGGAGTGGATAAATGCTTTCAAATACATTCTTTTTTTTTCTTTTCCGGAAGACCATTAACAATTCCTTACCCAAGATACTTTATTGGATGGATTTCACAAGCAGTTTTATTAACACAGGATTATCTCAGCAGCCAAGAGCACATTACACATGCTGGATGTCAGTCAGTCTGGTTCCATTTGGCTGAGGGCTCTTCCTCCACGGTGGCACTGAGGAAAAGTGTTGGAGGGCAGAGGTGTCTCAGTGATGTCAGACTGCAAAGGTTAGAGACGTCCAGTGTTATCTCTGATATCCCTTAATTACATGTCATGGATCTACCGTTTATGACTTTATCTAAATCCTTTTAAGACCATACAAATTAATGGGTTATGAAACATTTTGGTTATGATTAACTGTATGAAATAATGCCTTTGATTCATTCCAAAATTACCTCTTTCCGATTTCAAAAGCTGTGTTATTCGTTTTTGAGTTTTCTTCCTTAACTCTCTCAGGCTTCTTAATGCTTTGACTACACATCTCAGTCCAATTCCCATTTATCTTTATAATAATTTTGCTGTTGTGGGCAATTCTGAGCTGGAGACCACATTTACCAACTGCAATGTCAATCTGTGTTGTTTCTTTGATGAAGCATTTGTCAATCTGTAAACTACGTTCTATCAATACTACTACTCTTCACTAGTGATGATTGAAAGTGGTGTTTTAATCTAGAAAAATTGTTCCCCATCAGCAAAGTAAGACAGGTTGGTAGAACTCATGGTTAGCTTATAATTTTTTCAGTTATGAGATTCTTTTCTCTCTTGGAAGTCAGTCACCCATTATCACCATGCTTACTGTTTGGTATCATACTGAGGCTTGTTTGTGAGCTTTTGATGGCAGAACAAGGGATCCAAGAGTAAATAAGTCCTGCCACACACCAAAGCCACCTGTTCCCTAAAGTTTCCTTGGACAAATACACATAAAAGATAACTGCCAGATGCTGAGGCATGCTGGATATGGCCTAGACCAGGCCTAAAGAAAACTTTCCCTCTACTCTCAAGACCAAATCTTACGACCAGTCAGCTGTGTGGCAAGAAAGCTGCCAGGTTATACAGGAGCAGGCCCTGGGTGAGCTTTTGGTTCAGCCTCATGATTTGTAAAGGAAGAAGGTTCACAGAAACTCATGCATCTCCCTTTAAGACATAGTGACCCTACCTGTAGCAAGCATGGCCCATCTCTGTCCTAGAATTGTGGAGAAGCGAGGGAGTGAGGCTGGGGAGGGGGGTTCCTTCTCTAACCTCATCCATAAGAAACATTCCAGTAATATTTCAGCCATTGTACAACACGTTATAATTTGTTACTTTATTTGTAGTATCTTTTTAATCTTCACTGTTGAGTTATATTATTGTTATCATCATTTTACTGATGTGAAACTAAGGGTCAAAGAGGTTACACCACTTGCCCATGAATTATATAGTTCGCAAGTGTTGCTCAAGTACAAAGGTCCTCTGTTACATCATGACTGCTCAGTATTATAGCAGAGATAGATCACTTCTGTGAATCCACTTTTATTCTCCTTCCAATAAAATAACAGTTCAGTTGTATAAGTCATTTACAATTACCAAAGGGGAGCTTGGCATTCTGTGTTGAGAGCAAGTAGAGGTTGAATAATCTTTTTCTATGTTTCCATTACATATATCTTGAGGATATTCAATAAGGCACAAGAAAACTCTGTAAAATTATTATATATGGTTTCTAAAGACTGGCGTATACCATTTCTGAAATTTAGGTGCCCTCAAGTTTCATTAACCATTAAAAGACTGCATTGAGCTTCAGCCATTTTGAGTCAGGTTTTGGGAAACAAGGATAAAACATTCAACATTTGACAAAGCTAAACAAATAACAAATGTGCCATGCCCATAGAGAACACGAAATCATTGATTTAGTCACTATAGTTTGGACAACTCTGGATGGAAATACTTTCAATGTTCGAATTAGCCTCCAGAACACTTGCTTTGGGAGGATGGATAGTACACTTCACACATTCTTCACAGTTTATTTCAAAATATCTTTTGTTATTTAACTACTGAATTTCACCACTTCAAATATGTGTTTTGTCATTGGAAATATTTGATATAATAAAGTTAAAATGAAAAGTTGATGTGGAACAATGTAAGAAATAAAATACTATTTTAACAAAATATTCTCATTTTAGTAATCTGGGATTTTTTTCTTAAGTGCCTTTATTTTCCTAGGACAAGTGATTTTAGCATTTGAAGGGCTTACCTAATGAAGATATATTATAGAATTTTCATAGTTTATTTGAATAATTGCTTGTTCACTGTCACCTCTTCAGAATTTTAGCTGCATCAGGCCTGTGTTGTATTTCTTCTTATGTGGCGTTATTAAACCAATTCCCCAAAGACTTTCTTTTTTAAAATTTGAGTTGTAACTTATTTGTTAATCCTGTTAGAGGTTTTTTTTTTTTTACACAATTTTTATACTAGTTGCTTGTGATATTATAGATGCTTTCTTATTTTATGTTTTTCTGTTGGCCAGTTGTGAATGTTATGTTTCAGTTTATTAAACCACAGAAACCTGTCATTTAGTCATAGAGCAATAAAATAGTTTTTCTTTTTTTTAAAGACTATAAACAATTAGTTTAATTTCCCTTATCTTAAATTTTAAATGTTTCTTTTTTACTAAAGAGTCTTTAGATTAAAAATAAAAGTTAGTAAAACATGGGCTAATTAAAGAAAGTTCAATTGTATGTAAAAATAATATTTACAATATTAACCTAATGTTTTGTTTTGGGGGGAAGGGGAGTGGCTTTGTGTTCTTTAATTGAAGAATTCTAAGTTAATTGTAATGCCTTCTAGAGATTTTTATAAAACTCACATGAGCTGAAATTCAGGCTTTGACAGAAACAGTGGCTTTTCAGTGCTGGCTTGCAGGTAGGCTCTGAAGCCTTATGTCTTAAGCCTAGACGTAAGATTATGGAGTTAGATTCTGTCATTTTATTCTGAGATTCTTTTACTAGTATAATGACAATTAAATTTTTTTTTAATACCATTTGGAGATATTATAATTGAAAATGAAGGATACAGATTTCTCAATGTTTGGGCAATCTTTGGCCTGCCTTATCTACTTTATTTCTTAGTTTCTAGAATTTGAGTTGCTTAAGTTAGTGTTAAAGAAGATGGGCTTGAATTACCCTGTGATTTCTAGTTATAGTATGGTGTTGCTATTGGATCCTGCCAGTCTTTAGTGGGTCTTGCTAATAAACCACGCTTTTCTTGTTGAAAATTTTATAGATTTATATATTCAGGGACAGATTTTCCATGAGGATGTTGAATCTTAACCTTCAGGAGCCATGACTTGAATGAATGTCTTTCAAAGCTCTGTGCCTAATTTTGATATTTTTGTATTCTTTTCTTTAAAGGGGGCTCCAAAGATTGTATAAGTTTCAGGCTGCACCACAATTGAATCTGCCTTTGGCCAATATACAAACTCTTTGAAAGCTGGAAGAAAAGCAATAACAAAGATATACATTTGACTCTTCAAATGTCAGTTTTACTTTTCTCCCATTAGCCACTCTTGTACCTATCTGAAGAAAATCCTCTGAAATGATGTGACTTATGGTAGTATGGAAGCATGAAAAAGACTATGCAAGCTGAAACCACATATGATCTTAATACTCAGTGGGAAAAATTATGATTGTTCTGTCACCTTTAAAAGTATTTGTCAAAATATTAAACATTCTCTTACTATTGGTTATAAATGCAGGGAGATAAAAATAATAATAAAACTAATATGTTATTAGTTTTAAAATAATGGTGAAACTTTAGTATTAGTTTTTAAATAATAGTAAAACTAATACTTATTTATTTAGTACATTGTGATTTAGAACATCAGAAACATTGAGAATTAAAGTGTTTCATTTCTTTGTGAGAAACTTATCACAAGTCATCTGAGAATACTTGCCTTCTTGTAACATACGATACGAGGAGAACATCTTTTCTGTCTCTTAGCAAATTGTCATACTCCTTTCTAAGTTTGAATCAACTTCAGATATTTTATCCCTCCACTTTCACTATTGTAAACTCTCTACTAGACCTCCTGTAATGTGAAGGATTTTGTTTGTTTTTACTGGTGCCACTTTCTCTGGGAAACCTTCATCCCTTTTGTCACAGCCACTTCCCTCCTTTATGTTGATGAGTTTGCCTTCACTAAGGTCCTCTGGCTGCATATCTGGAGCCTCTCAAACAGCAGCATTGATGACATTCCCACAGTCATCGGTTTCTTCTATAACTTCATGTATGTTCAATTTGAATTTTCTTTCTACCTTATTTTTCATTTCTTTGATGGACTTTAATCTTTGTTGACCAATTCTTGCTTTCTCTTATCCATTTTTGTATGAGGTCATGTGGGTTTATCACTGAGAAACAAAAAGACAACATGACTTCATGCTTTGCTGTCTGTGCGTGGCCCAAATAATAGAAGTGCAGTCACCAACACTGACAGGCTTTGCTAGAAGTGATGTGATTTGTCACTGATCAAGATGTGCATTTGTAATTTACTGGTGATTTGCAGACTGAAGAGCTAGCAATGAAGTTTGTACTTTGTGCAATTACAGCTAACATACTGTAGTAACCGAAATTTGAACTGTGTTGTTGTGAAACAGGTGTTATTTTACTAAACCATGGGAACTGGAATCTGCATATAAGAACTGTGTAAAGCAAGGACCGCACTCCCTCTCTGAATGTATAAAATAACTTCTAAACCTAGCTTTTAGCAAGAAGTTTAACTATTCTGATTAAAACATGGTTTAAGTATTTTAGTTCATTGTGTGGAAGCAACATTACATTGTGTAACCAAATTTGAATACTTAATCAAAAACAACTGTATGATTTTTATGTGGCATTTGGAAAGTAACACAAAACTGAAATAGGTTGTTTGTTTTTTCCCCCAGTTTTATGTATGGGGAATTGACTGACAAGAAGACCATTGAGAAAGTCAGGCAGACTTTTGACAACTACGAGTCAAACTGCTTTGAAGTTCTTCTATACAAAAAAAACAGTAGGTATCTCAATTATCAATAAGATGAGCCAACTCTTTATTAATGTTATGTTTTGGTAAGTGGTAGCTGAGCTACAATTTAGAAAGAATGCAAAACTTTAATTTCTCCTTCTCTTGGCAGGGGTAAGTTTGATAGTGAAATTAAATAACAAAATTAATAAGTGATTCTACCTATGAAAAACCACCTTTTGAGGAATGGAAGAAAAAATGGTATATTTGAAATGTGCAGTTTTTGTGTAAGGCAGCAAAACATTTTGTAATTAATACTCATGATAAAGATCCTATAATTATATGGCAACTAAAAATGAGAGCAATTAATTTCTTCTTATTGTTAAAGGAAAAGGTGATTGGTAATGCTGGGTCTGTGCGATTACCTTTCCACAAAAACACAGGTAACATGAATATGTGGTAGCTACTTTAGGTGAATCTTTATTAATATGGCTTTTTGCTAGACTCAGACTGTTTCCTGTAGAAGGCTAGTAGAAGTAGTCATTACTTTCCCAACAGGCCATTCACATCTAGTAAACTTGTATTGATTGTTGTGAGCTGTTCTCTAGGGTGAGATTTGTGCATAGTTGACTGTTCATTCACAGGATACCTCATGATTCTCCATCAGAGTTTAGAGGGAAAAAACCCAACTACACAAAAAAGTAACTAACATGCTCAGCAGCCCAGTGCCTTTTCTAATTCACTTCCTTTGCATGGTTACCTAAGTTTATCTCTTTTTGCTGCTTTCCCAAATTGTTCTTTCTTTCCTTCTTTTTTGAAATAGTCACTTTATAAGACAGGTCAATTTATTTAGTGTTATTGGTAAATTATAGCAAAGTCCATTATTATCTTCAGTGAAAATTGATGGTTAATAAATTCTTCCCAAGTTTGGGAAATATTCTAGCTTCAACAGAAAACATTTGTTTCATGTTTAATGCCTATTAAATTCTGTAGAGCATAACTTATCCTCCCCATTTTCCTGAAACATTTGTTCTCTATGGAATATTTGGAATTAAAATTAGATTTCATTTTTAATTCATAGTCTAATAAAAGGATAACAGTAACCTTACGCATTGCTTCAGAGTAGTGCACTTGATAATGGGAACATTTGTCTTTAGTGGTTTAACCTAAGAAATGTCTTATTATCTTATCTTTCTTTTTAGAATCAAGGCCAAAGAGATATTTCTATTTGAAGTCGTAGCCAAATGTCAGTTGGCTTGTCAGCTAGAAAACAATCCATTATGAATGATCAGCTTTGTCCTTTATAAGAGAAAAGGCAGGCTATGCTGTAGGTGTTTTCTGGGTCTTTTTCATCAGTTCCAAATACATATTGATAATTCATAGGTGACTCATATGCCAAAAACCTCTTTATTGATATCCCTTGAATGATGTAGATATGTGCTTAGAGCTTAGCAAATAATTTAAGAATATTGCATATTACAAAGGTAATTCATTCTGATATTTAAGGAGAATAAACAAATCTTTGCTTGATTTTAAAGCATCAAAGCCAGGTTCATAGTTTCTGAGTTGCTCAAAAATACCTAAGTTAGTTTCTGTTTTGTTTGTTTACTTTAAACCCTGTTAGAAATTGCTTGAATTTTACATTTCCAAATGTCTCCTCCCAGGATGGTTTAGATATTTTTCTTTATGTTAATGGATTAAAATTATTATCCAACTTTTGTTCAGGCTGTCTGGATTTTTTCAGATAACTCTCTGCGTGTGTATGGATGCATTCTTATAGCCAATAGGAGTACACCCGATAGCACTGTAGCTTTAAACTTGTGTCTCGTTTCCGTGTACTATCTGCATTGGATTTTGTTTCTATTTCTTGCTTTAATATAAGTGATAGGAATTATCCATGTATTATTATGGAGTTCTACTTAGAAGCAGCTTTAGAAAATCTTGAAAATAGCCAAAAGCTTTTGAACATCAACTGAAAAAAGTATATTCTTGTGACTTTTTAAATTTTAGATAGAAAATTCATACGTCTGTAGAAAACTGTTTCGGGAATGCCTGAATGCCAAGTCCTCCCAACGCTTCTGTTAAGTAATTAGGCTGAACACCATTTTGTAAATGGGGAAATCGAAGTACCTGGTTTAACATGTGTCATGATTGACATTTCAGTTCGCAGCCTCTATTCTTTAGGTCTAGTCTCTGATTAGCTGTTTCTCTAGTGGGGAGAGAAATAGCTCTGCAATGATGATTTGAAATGGCTCTCTCGGTGTACACAAAGGCAGAACTGTGACAGCTGAGGCTACTCCCAGTTATCAATGCCAGGGAACAGCTCTGCCTTTCCAGAGGCAACAGGCCTCTCTGCCTAACCCTCCCAGACTCCCTGTCGCCCAGAACCCCAAATCCACAATATGAAGGATATTTTACCAGCTGCTTAATGAATACTCGGCCTACTTAAGGACGTCTGACCCTGTGGCTTGAAAACTTGGGGAAAAATCTACTTTGATATTTGGAAGCAGATTTAAGGACAGCCTTGACTCTATGTCAGAACTTGAAAAGTTGCTGTTTTCATAGAAAGGCATGAAATGTAGCATCATCTCTTTCTGTTCAGATTTCTAACAGACATTGGAAAACAACTTATATTTAATGCCCTTTCTCTTTGTTTATGACCTCTCTGCCTCAAGTTCACTGTGTTGGAACAGCCATAGGCCATGAATCCACTAATGTCTGGGTCTGGTGCTTTGTAAAACTGTAAGCACATCACTCACAGTTCCTGGACATGCTGTGTAAAATAAGAAGCAGAAAACAAATACCAAGCCTCCTTTTCTGGGAGATGATGTGATTGTTTTTGAGGTCCCTGTCTTATCCTGCAATCATTTTGGAAAGGGCCATGTCCTTCTTCTATAGGCTCCCTGGGGTTGCAAGGGACCATAGAAATCTCTTCTAATTCTCTGACTTCTTGAGCCTGGTAGTTAAGTTACCTCATTCTGTCTAAATGGCAAATTCCCCTTTGTGGTAGCATTAGGTGACTTTTTTTTTTTTTTTTGGCCACAGGTGTGGAGATGCTTCTTATTTGGTTTTCAGGGGGAACTGCTAAGGAGCTGTCATCTCTTACCTACAGGCTATTAGTAGCTGCATATTTTACTCCCCAAATCCCAAACTGTGCAAAATTATGATAGGAATATTTGGAGGTGCTTTAGTGCACTGTGGCTTGGAAAAAATATAATGGAAATGTGTCTTTTTGATTCTTATGGAACATTCAGCGTTTTATCACTTCATGGATACTCACTCCTTTGAAGGCATTTCTCATGCCTTCATGTATTTTTTATTTAATATATGCCAGTTACTGATTTGTCCAAATCCTAAGCCTTGAATTCTTGGAGAGTCTCTGTCCTCTAGAGTCTACAGTAGCCATTCTTTGAAGAACATGGTGACAGAGTTCCTCTTCATGCTTTGAGTGAGGGAGGTAGGAAGCAAGTGGCTCATGAAGATGCCTGAGAATCTCAAGACCTGAGGGACATGTCTTTTTTGTCTTTAAGGTTGCCCTGATAATGCCTGGGGACATGTCTTTTTTGTCTTTAAGGTTGCCTTAGTGTACCCAATGCCTGGTGTACACAGGCATTAAATGTTGCCAGCATCTTCTCTGTCTGATGTGAGGGTGTAGTGTAAGCCATAGAGCTATCATATAAGTCTATCTGACCAACTAGAGAGTGTTGGGATAGAAACAGCATTTTAGATGTTTCTCTAGGAGGAATACATATCAGAGCACCAGTTATTGATGTTGCAGTTAATTGGCAACACTTGTCAAAGTGACAAGGAGAGAGAAGCATGTAGGAGCGATCACACTTGGCGAGACTATCAAAAAGGAGTTGGCAAGAGCAGCAGTGGTTTAGGGACCCAGACTTAGAGGTGATGCTGGCATTACTTAAGAAGCAAGACTGACTGTGAACCTGCATTGTGAAATAACACCCTGTGCTTTACTTTAGAATTTTGATATTTTGGGTTGAAAAGTATGCTTACTGAATTTGAACAACTGGAAGTTGATACAAAAATATAGGCTTTTTTTATTGTTTGCAGCTGTTAAAATACTGTTCTTTAGGTGCTGATTCCTGGCATAACAGCTGGCAGCTGAAGGAGGAAAGAAGGCAGGAGACCAAACCATGGCTGTAGCCATGTCATACTCTATAGTCTTTTCTTTCTATCTCTTTCTCTCTGTTACAGGAACCCCCGTTTGGTTTTATATGCAAATTGCACCAATAAGAAATGAACATGAAAAGGTGGTCTTGTTCCTGTGCACTTTCAAGGATATTACATTGTTCAAACAGCCAATAGAGGACGATTCAACAAAAGGTAATTTTCAAAAGAATTACTCCACTCAAGAATTAGGCTGTCATTTAAAGATCTCATTATTATTTTAGCAAACTCCATTGGTTGAACTAGAAAACAAAATTTTACTGTGTGGCTCTTCTTTTACTTCTCATTTATACTAGTAATTACCCAGAATCAGTTTTATTCAATCATATTGTTTGAATGGAAATAGCATGGCTATCCACAATTAAAGTAATGATTGGTTAACTTAAGTTATAATAGGAGGAATTGAGAAAAGACATAAGGAAGAAATTTCATAGAGATTGTTAGTTTAGAATCAATATAATCAGAATTTCAGTACCCTGTGCCATGATGAGCTTTAGAACTAAAAGAGTGTAATGACCTGTAAGGTGGTTTGGGTGAAGTCCTCCTAGAGCTTAGTGATTAGTTGATTGAATTTTGTTGAATTGGTTAGAGTTTTACGAGTTGACTTTTTCAGGTTGCTTTTCAGTTTTTGTTATTCAGTTGTTGTATATCCTCTTGGGTAGATGTTGCTAGATTATATAAAGAATAATTTTATCATCAAAAGAGTGACTGGCAAATTGCAAACCTTCTGTCTGGCATCTTATTGACTGTAATATCCAGAGATTGCTACAGAAACCAGTAGTTAGTGGCATGTGTTCTTATCTCCTTTTCTATGTCATTTATTCCCAATCTATTCTCTCCAATTACTTTTACATTAGAAACTGGTGCCATAGGGATGAAGAATTTCAAATACCCTTAGAAGTGGTTTTCTATGAAATGTTATATTTAATAATCTCTTAGGAGAGTAAAAATGAAATGTCTTTCTCTTTGCATTTGGTAAACGTTGCCTTTTTTGCTTCTTTTTAAAAAAAATTGGTACAGAAGCTTTAATCTTTCCAACTGTAATCACAATTATTGAAAAAATTACATTAGGTTTATTTCCTGCATATGAATTTACATATATAATATTGTAAATACTGTATCTGCTTAGTTTCTAGTTAGGGTCAAATTGTAAGAGGAGAAATTTTATAATGTGTAAACCAATCAAGGTGTGACATAGGTAAAAATAACTCCCCGCTCCCTTTCCCTCCCAGTCCCTGGTAACTTCTAATCTACTTTCTGTCTGTATGAATTTGCCTATTCTGAATATTTCATATAAATGGAATCACACAATATTTGTGGGTTTTTTTTTGACTTTGGTATTACAGCACTGTGCCCTAACCAACTGAGCTAAAGAGGAGTTATTGTTTAATGGTTACAGAATTTCCATTTGGGGTATGAAAGTTTTGGAAATACATAATGGTGATGGTTGCACAATGTTGCAAATGTAATTAATGCCACTGAATTGTACACTTTAAAATGGTTAAAATGACAAATTTTATGTTACACATTTTACTACAATAAAAAAATAAAAAATTGAAAATAAACCAAATGTTCATCAATAGGTGAATAAACAAATTGTTTTACTTCCGTACAGTTGAGTTCTACTACTAGACAATAAGAATAACTAAAGTACTGATACATATAACAAAATGAATGAATCACAAAAGCCTTATGCTAAGTGAAAGAAGCCAGAAACAAAAGACTACTCACTGTATGATTGTATACATGTGAAATTCTAGAAAAGGCAAAATTAGTAACAGAAAGATCAGTGGTTGCCAGGGGCTAGTAATGGGAGAGAGGATTAATATAGGGGCATAAGGAAACTTTTTGAGCTAGATTCTGGTGGTGAATACATAACTGTATGTACTGAGTCATCAAACTTTACTCTTAAAATTCATGAATTTTATTGAATTATATATCAATAAAGCTGATTAGAAATTAAAAAATGGTATGACATAGAACAATTCACTTGTAAATGCTCTGACAATGTGGTGTGTATTAATCGTTGCCTGGAAGATTGAATAAAGTAATTAATTGTGGACACATATTACCTCTTCCTCTGCCTCACATGAAGCAGTCACCAGATAGACCACATTCTGGGACATAAAACACACATTAAAAAATGTAAAAGAATAGAAGTCTTAAAAAGTATGTTCTCAGACCACAATGGAATTAAACTATAATTCAGTAACAGAAAAAATATCTAGAAGATCCCTAAATATATGGAAATTAAACAGCAAATTTCTAAATAACCCAAGGGTCAAAGAAGAAACCTTAAGATAAGCTAAAAAATATTTTGAAACAAATTAAAATGAAAATACAATTTATCAAATTTGTGGGATGCAGCAAAAGCAGTGTGGTTGGAGGGAAATAAATAATATTAAATATATTAAAACAGAAGATATAAAATCAACAGCCTAATATTCCAATCTAGGAAACTAAACCAAAAAGAGCAATTTAAACCAATGCAAGCTGAAGACAAGAAAGAATAAACCTTAGAGTGGAAATCAATGAAACAGAAAACAGGATAATATTAGAGAATGTCACCAAAACCCAATGCTGGTTCTTTTTAAAAAAAAAAAATCATTAAAGTTGATAAACCTCTAGCTAGACTAACCAAGAGAAAAGGAAGAAGAAACAAATTGCCATTATCTGAAATTAAAGAAGGGCCATCATACTTATCCCATGGACATTAATGCATAGTAAAAGAATATTATGAACAGCTTTATAGCCACCATTGATAACTTAGATGAAATGGACCAATTCCTTGAAATGCACGAACTAACAAAACTCACACAGGAGAAATAGATAATCTTGATTGCCCTATATGTGTTAAGATTAGTCAATAATTAAAAATCTTCCAAAACCAAGAAAATGTCAGGTACAGATAGTTTTATTGGTAAATGCTACCAAACATGTAGGGAAGAAATCATACTAGTTCTTCAAGTCTCTTCCAGAAAATAGAAGCAGAGGGAGCTTACCTAACTCATTCTAGGAGGCCAGCCCCATCTTCGTTCCAAAAGCAGAGAAAAGACATTACAAGAAAAGAAAACTACAGACCAATATTTCATGAATATAGATATAAAAATTGTCAAGAAAAATTGAATTCAACAGTGTATAAAAAGAATTACATGTATCAACCGAATAGAATTTATCCCATATGTTCAAGGCAGGTTCAACATTCAAAAACCAATTGCTGTAATCATCATATCAATGGCTAATAAAGAAAAATGATATGATCATATCAGTTGGCTGAGAAAAGGCATTTGTTGGATTTCAATACCCATTCATGATAAAAACTCTTAGCAAAGTAGGAATAGAAGGTGCTAGTTTTCAAATGTGTCTCCTAATAGTTCATGTGTTGGAAACTTGATCCCCACTGTAAGTGTTAAGAGGGTGAGAAATATGATTACGGTATTTGAAAGGTAGGGCCTTTGAGGGGTGATTGAATCATGGGGGCAGCGTCCTTGTGAATGGATCAATTCACTCATGAAGTAATGGGATGTCATGAGTGTGGTTCTGTTGACTTTATAAGGAGAAGGAGTGAGAAGGTTGGTTCTCTTGCTCATGCCATTCTGAGACTCTGTAGAGAGTTCCTGCATAGAAGAAGGCCCTCACTAGACGTGCACCCCAGACTGTGGATTTCCCATCCTCCAAAACTGTAGTAAATAAATTTGATTTTCCTATAAACTACCCAGTTTCAGGTATTCTGTCATAAGCGATGGAAATGGATTAATGCAGAGGGGAGCTTCCTCAACGTAAGGAACATCTATGAAAAACCTATAGCTAACAGCAGACTATATCTTAAAGCAATACATTTTTAAATAAAAGATAGATGATTGGTATATGATTTGTGACCTAACATATTCTTCAAAAGGAATTCTTCTTGCCTTCATACATGAATGGCAAAAAGACAGTAAAAAGCTTTTATGTCCGTCTTTTCCCTTAAAAAACCTATCTATCTACATATAAATATACATGTATATGTATTTGTATTTGTATTAGATAAGTATTGTTTTCTCTCATTACTTTAAGTGATTTTACGGCACAGCTGAAGTTGGCCAAGAAAAGCATAGCATTCTCTTACAGTTTTGACTTGCCGAACCTTAATGGTGGTGTCAGAAACCACATTTCTATTCATGGAAACTGAAAGTTAGCAGCATTTTACAGTGAGGTTGGGAAAGAGTGCTAATGTTGAAAGGTTGACTTTTATTTCTGAAATTAATGCTTCTCCATTTATCTGCATCCCCACATCAGAACCACAGGGTTCTTTGTTAAGACGCAGTCTCTTTCGAATGAATAATTCATTTTTACAAAAAACCCAAAAGCTAACAAAACAAAACAAAACCCCAAACAAACCAAAAACAGTATTTGAATAAGCTCCAGACAATTCAGACCACTTGATTTTTGGAATATGGGTTTGATAGACATGTCAATTAGAATTTATAGGGAAAATCAGACCCCATTGTGAAAAGCATTAGAGTAAAATATCTCTTTCCAGTGCCAGAATTTGTAGAGGAAGAGCTTATTTTAAATAGACTTTTATTTTGGGACTCCACAACTTCCACATGCATAACAGATTAATGCATAATGTAACTGTGAATGGTGGTATATAAGCTACTTTCTATTATTCATGTGAGCTGTAAATTTAATATGAAAAATTCAATAGAAATAAAATATTTATGCCATTAAGTCATCATCCTACTATATCTACAAAGCTAGCAGTATAGGAAAGTATATTTTGAAATCTTGGCACAATAATATGTCTTTTAACTTAAGTCAACTAAAAGGGACCATGAAACTTTTGGGAAATAGCAGATGAAATTTTATGATAACACCATAATATCAAAATTATTAGGATTTAGAGCACTGAACTTGGAGACAGTAGACTTGCTTTTGATTCAGTCTTGGACACCAGAGTTACTTAACATGAGCCTTTTCATTATCCTTATAGGAATATTTTATTCCCCTTCTCTTACATTTACTTCTTTTTTTTCAACTGAAAAATGATGATTAAGCACACAGTATGGTTCAGGCACTGTTCTAGGTCCTGAAGATACAAAGCCCCTTCTTTTAATTCCAGTGGGAGAGAAAGACAAACATGTAAATACAGAGTGGAAGCTTTCTTCTGATTGCTTCTATTTTCTCAATAAAATAGGAAATAACTATCAGCTGAGAGTGAGAGTGGTGATGAATGTGAGGAGGTATTGAAGGTGGGAGGAGAGAAGAATAGGTATGAACAGGTTATCTTTGAGGGTGAAACAGTGAGTGGACAAGGGAAATACAGCAGGATTGCTGGGCAACACGAAGGTCCATTTGAGGCTTGTGGTCATGAATTTTCCTAGTGTCTGTGAGCATGATTCTGTGTTTACTCCATGCATGTTTAGTCAGAGGAGTGTAGATGCAGAAGCAGATGAAAAGTTGGATTTATACAGAATTAGGATCTGGTCAGGTGAGTAAAATGGGAAGATCAGTGAGCTCAAGGATCAGAGAGTTTAGGATATTTGTAAGGAGTAGGTTGAGGGTATTTGCAAAATGTTGAAGAAATAAAAGTTCTGCTAGCATATAGGAAATAGTGTTTTAGGATGTGAAATGAGTAAAAATGTTAAATAGGAATTAACACAGCATCTGAAATATCTGTAATTAAAATTATAATATAAAAAAGGAAATACACCCAGAACTGACAAGTGAATCTACATACTGGCAAAACCAGAATATAATTCCAGAAAAAGGGCTTTTTACCTTCTTAACATAAGGAACTAATGATTGGAGCAGGGTCGAAGTCCTTTGAAGATTTGCCAAGAAAAGATTGGAAATGACTTCAATCTCTTCAATGGTATTGATATTTTTACAAAGAAACTCAGACATGATTGAAAGACGTGAATAAATGAATTAATTCTGAATTTAGTTCTGAATTATATCTGGGATAGTAACTGCAACATTTGATGGCAGCCAACTAACTTGAGTGCAACTCTTCCTCATATTGAATCCTGTGATCACCAAAATTTCATTCTGAATCGAGTTTTTGCCTTTAAACTGAGTGGCACTTGGTGATGTCAACAGTACCTTTGGATTATACTATGATGAATGGTATAAAGCCATTTAAGGGATAGGAAACCAGCTTTGATGGAGTAGTTAATATATGCCAAAACTTATATCTATTATTGCTAATTCATATAATTTGGAAAATTAGTGTTATTATCTCCATTTAGCTGTTAAGGATCCTGACACTCAATGTCTCCTGATTTCAAATCCCATGTTCTCGCTACTGCATCAAGCCAACTTACAATTTCCAGCAGAAACTTACTGTTGGGGTTTGGCTCCCTTAATCCCCTGCTCTCCTTTCTTCCTGTGGAAACTAAGCACAGCTTGATGACACTCTCATTCTGATGGAATTGTACTGTTTGAACCAAAGAAACCTACTGATAATAATTCAAGGGGGCAAAGTGTTCTTATCTTTTGCTCCTGGTATTTAGGTCTTGGAATTGTTGTTCAGATAATCAGTCAATGGTATCTGATACATTACTTATAATAATACAAAGGGGAAAATCATAGCCAAAAAATCCATTCTGTTGATTACCCATATGTGTTCTAAAAGATACGGCTCAAATCTCTGCCCACTTAAACAGTACAGTATTTTCAAACAGACACCAAAACTGCCAAGATAATTACAGTATGAAATATACTGTGCCAAATAGTTATGGCACCTTCCTGCCAGTAATTGAGACAAAAAAATTCCTGTAGAATAAAAATAACAGCAAAAATAGCAACCATCTTCTTGTGAAAGCCAGTGGTTTTCTTTAGAGGAAACAACAGATGAAATATGGGTAATTATACCATGTAGTCTCTTTGGCCAAGAGTTTAATTGTTTACCTAAGCTTTTTTCTTATAGATTAGAATCTTGTGTTGCAGTCTAGTAGATTGATTTAACTGCCTCTGTGACTTCCTTTTATTTTTAAGATTAGGCAGTCCATGACAAAGAGGTTAATTGCAACCCAATAGAGCTAAACTAATGTTTTATTAAGAAGGAGTTGGCATCCTGAGCTTTTAGGAGAACAAATGTTCTCATAAGGCCATGAACAACTTACAGAGCAAGTATGAGGCTCTTCATATTTAGCTGTCTGTTCACATTATCCCATATCGACCACATCTAAGTAACATCAGCGAACTGTGCTGAATAATCAGTCACACCAGTTAGGTCTCTGTAGAGGTGAGATCAGTAAATACATCATTGGGAAAAGTTAGGACTGCTGACGCGCCTTTTTTTCCTCTGACCTAGACAGTGTGGCTGCTAACTTTTCAATGTTTGGCTGTACAGTAGGGGATTGGGGAGAGATCAAATGAACTAATTTGGTTAATAACTTTGGTAATTCCAGATGTATTCAAGAGCACAAAGGGCTAGCATAAGGAAATTCAGTGTGGCATTATTAGTGATAGTGAAAAATCTAGAAACTACTCCCATGTACAAGAGTAGAACACGTGTGTGACCAGGAAGGAGCAAATGCTTAACTCTCTGAGATGATAGATGTGGAGGCAAGAACCAGGGGCCACTGGGGGTTGGTCAACAGGCTAAGGGGGAGAAGGGAAGTTGAAGGCTATTGTGTTTTTTGTGGCTTATGGTTTTTCTTTTTTCAGTTCAGTATTTGGCAAGGGTATGTACTGAGAGTTAGGAGAGAGGGGTAGTTTAGGTATCTTGAGGAAAATGCTGTTTAGAACTGGAGATGGCAAGAAGGTCCTGACCAGAGACAATAAAAAGATTACTGAGCAGCTCAGGAATCTCACCTTTGAGTGCTCCCATTGATTTAAATGTAAAAGAAAACATTCCCTGGCTTTGTATTGGTTCCTCATCTTCTAGGGCATTTTGATAGCAGAACTCATAAAAGACTATGCAGTTTGACAACTGCCTTTGGCTTTGATTTCTCTAGGAAGAAAGAATCCTTCCTAAGTGTTTTCCCCTAAATTTCTCTCTTCCGTTGTGTGAGTCAGTTCAACATTTGCCACCACCTTTCTTTTTCTGCTAGCAGTTCCGTGATTCTCTTTCTGAAGG
This sequence comes from Galeopterus variegatus, assembly GCF_000696425.1. Classification (NCBI taxonomy): domain Eukaryota; kingdom Metazoa; phylum Chordata; class Mammalia; order Dermoptera; family Cynocephalidae; genus Galeopterus; species Galeopterus variegatus. Next base: position 258,156 of record NW_007726828.1, read on the forward strand.
CAGAATTATAATCTTCAACACTTCCAGCATTCCTTTCCTAGCCTCCACTACCACACCCTTTCCACCTTCTCCAGCCCAATGCCCTTCCTTCACTTTATGAGTTATGCTAACACCTGACAAGAGCTGAGTGTATTCCCTTTTTTTATATTATAATTTCAATTATAGATATTGCAGATGCTGTGTTAATTCGTATTTAACATTTTTATTCATTTCTTCATTCATTCATTCAACAAAAATTATCTAGTGCCCACCATGTGCCATGGTACTTGACAACTAGAAATAGGAAGAATAAGATCTGGCACCTGAAAGTCATATCCTGGAATAAGCTCCCTTTTCATCTATGTTTAAAAATAGTTTCACTCAGAATGTGCAAATTAAAAACACTTTTAGAATGATGAATTAATATTACATTTTACGTCTAGTTTTTTCCTGTTATTTAATCAATGATGGTCCTATTTTTATCCATGTAGAAAAATACGTGTGTTTTATTTTTGGGGTTTACAAAATTTTTCTTACTTTAGGAAACTAAAATAAGGTAGAGGTATGAAATATTTCTTGATCATATTGACTTCATGTGTAAAGCATGATACACACAGACACAGACATATGTGAGCAAACTCTTTTGGGTATTTAAATTAGGAACTACTGCTTCCTCTTTAAGAAACACAGTAGTATGTGCTCATGATGCTTCAAGTAGAAAAACAAGAAGCTGTCATTGTCATGTTTCCCCTTCCTCACACATTTACTTTCCTCCATGATCCTATGTTTCATAGGCATGAGAAAACATATGCCATTTGGTGATTTGTATTCTTCCATGTGACACTGACAACATTACCTGTCTTAGAAATATGAACCTTCAGTGAGTAGGAGATTGACTTGGAAGGTTTTAGATAGTCAATGCAATTATAACATTCAGTTGATGTAAGACAGGGAAGTTATCACCAGGTAATAAATATATATATTAAGCTTTTAACAAATCTTTATTCAAATTGATTTTATGTGTCTCATTCTTAATGCTGCAATCAAAATATAAAATTGGGGTTTCCCTGTGCTAAGGTACTATTTAAAAAATGCCAAAAACTTAATAGAAGATGAGTTAATAAAATAATAAACAAAGACCTTGCTTTTTCATTAAGGTAATGTCATTTGCTGTCGGGCTTTTTAAAGTCATATAGTTTAATTATTACAATTAGATTGTGCCTTCTTATTTTAATAACATGTTTTCATTTTGTCATTTTCAGTTTTTTAAAAATAATTATTCTTCATCTCAGACAGTCTTGGGACTATGTAACACTTTCTCTAACATCCAATCTTTTCTCTCCCCTTCCCCCCTAAAATAAAGAATACATGTTTACTTTACAAATTTTCAAAAATTCAGAAAATTATATTTTAATGTAGTTTAAAAAATTTGTTCAAATAGAAATATATATATTTTCATTAGAAAAAAAGTATATACAAATTAAGAAATAACTAATATAAAAACTAAAATTTGATAGGAACCTACAATTCAGTGAGCATTCAGCTAACGTGTTTGTGTACACACCTATACATGTCCACGTTTAAACATGTTGTTCTTTTATATTCTGCCTTTTTGGCTTATTATATAGCAAGCGCATTTTCCCATGTCATCAAATTTTTATTAAGGCAGGTTTTACTTTCATAAAGTATATTTTGTGAAATATATGATACTTGAAAAACAAAAATTCTGTGATAATGTGTTATTTGAAAACAAAAGATTCTGTAGTAGAATGCATTTGAAAGACATAAGGTTAAATGGGGTGAACCACGTTTATATATTGTACTACGTCTCTGGGCTTTTCAAAGCTAATCTGTATTATGAGTCTCCTAATGGGAGATTTGGTCTCCCTACGTGTTTGCTATGCCCTTCTCTGCATTAGTCGGGGTTCTCTAGAAAAACAAAATCAATAGGATATATATAGATATATATGAGAGGCAATTTAGTGCGGGAATTGGTTCATGTGATCACCAGGTAATATTTTAATATACCTATGGCTAATATAGTTACTGTCATCTGAGGACACCCTCACCACTTTTACCCCCAAAACCAAAATCAAACCAAAACCAAATGAAAATAAAACAAAATGGGGTATATTCTTAAATATGATTTTTAAAGCTATCTGATTTATTTGTTTGTTTGTTTATGACCTATTTTATGCCTGGCCCTGTACCAAGTGCTGAGTGTGGAGAGATGAACAATGGTTTAGTGAGAGTGACTGATATGCTGTTAGTCAACAACTGCATCAGTGTTGTTACTGCCATGTGAGGTGTGAACATATAGAGGAAGGCACCTCTCTTATGGGTGGATCAAAGAAACTTCCAGAAAGAGGTAATACTTTAACTGAGACTGGAGGTACCAGTAAGTGTTAGCCAGACAGGTGGGGGAGGGAAAAGACTTTCCAGGCAGGCAGATTGATTATAACATATGAAAACATAGAAACAGGGAACATCATAGGCTGTACAAAGAATTTCTAGTAGATTTAATTTTAGTTTTGAATTTATTCTTTATTTAATTTGCTACGGGTTTTAATAAGGCTAGAATACAGAGCGGGTATGAGAAAGTGGCAGGAGATGGATGCAGAGCAAATCTTTGGGGTCAGAAACTAAATGACCTGTATATGAAGGATACATAGTATTATCCTGGAGGCTTCTAGGTTTTGTTGAAGGATTGAAATAGGGGAAGGACATGGTCAGATTTGTGCTTCAGAAAGAACTTTGCCAGCAATGTGGCATGGTCTTTAGGATGCTGCCACATAACTCAGGTGAAAGATGACATACTGCCTGACATAATAGGGACAGAGAGAGACGATTCAATTTGAGAGAGATTTATTGATAAATTATAATCTATAAAGCTTAGAAGTGATTAGATGTGTGTGTGTGTGTGTGTGTGTGTGTGTGTGTGTGTGTGTGTAGGTAATAGTGAAAGGAGGCAATTAGATATATCATGGGGCCATTCACCAAGACCAGGAATACCTGCAGGGTTGGGAATGGGGGAGAACGTGGTGATGAGATTAATTTTGGACATATTGAGTATTATACACCTATAGGACATCTTGGGAAGAGGTGGCTGATGCCTAATTAGACACATAGGTCTAGCACTCAGAAGAAAAGTCTGGGTTGGTGATAGAGATTGTATATATATATTTTTCACATTGGCATTATTTTTAGAGAGCTGGCGGCATATCTGGTGCCTCTCTGTTTCTCCAGCACATTGCACAGGGTAAGCCTTAGGGTTGCATATAATTCTCAAAACCTAACATTTTTTGTTCTAGTCTTTAGGATGAGGTCCATTAATGAAGAAGGAACAAGGACCTTGAATCAGTTGATGCTAGTTTACTTCTTTTCCAATCCAATTATTGAATACATAGAGGGATCTAATTGGTGGGGCAATTCAAAGCTAAAATGAAATCAGAATTAGCCTGAAGAATACTACTAAAGTACGATGTCACCTGCACTGTATGGTTTGACATATATTAGGCTAGTTTACGGCCAGATTTTTTCCTTCATCTTTTGTCACGTTGTCTGAAATTTCTTCACTATCATTGGGGTCATTCCTTTGGACTATCAGAAGTTTTTCATTTTTAAAGAGTTGTTGGATAAGTTCTCTAGTGAAAGGGTTACCACAGAAGTTATCAAATAGTTTTAATGAAATGCTTAATAGATCAGTGCTTTTGAGATACCTAGAGAATGGGTAACAGGGACAGGACTGGAGTATGATTGGTTCTGTTCTATTCACATCTCACTGGTATTTCCTTGAGAGTAATGATTTTAATAATGGCAATTTGAGACCCCAGAAGATATTTGTTTTTCATTACATGTATATACGTCTTCCCTAGAAGTTTTTGCTCTTTCAGAAAATATTGAGAATTCTAGGTGTACCAAAAATAATTTAAAGATATTATTGCGATTGTTAATAAAGGAGAAATAATATTTTGCTCTATTACAAGGAAGATGGAAGTATGTGATATGAACCATAGTATGAGAGATTTTTTGAAATTGGGCTTTACTGTCTTATGTGTGTATATCTGCACACAAATACTTGTACACAGTAGGACAGTTTTTACTGGGGTAATACTAACTGCTATAACAAATAACCCCCCAACTTTCAGTGGTTAAACCCCATGGAAGCATATTTCTTGCTCATGTAACAGTCCAAGGCAGGTGATACTGGCTGGAATGTGGTATTTTTTTCTTATAGTAATTCAGTGGGTTTGCCATCCTCTAGGGTCTTGCTGTCATTTGCATCCAGCCAGTAGAAGGAGGGAGAAAGTGTGGAGAAGTCACACTTGCTTCTTAAGTTGGGGCATGAAAATAACACACATCACCTCTGCTTATATTCTGTTGGTGAGAACTAAGGACATGGGGCCACACCTAGATTCAAGGAATTCTGTGAAGTGTGTTCCTGGCTGGGCAGCTATTTCCTAGAAACAAACCCTTATAATGCAAGGGGGAGCACAGAATTCTGTGGATAACTAGCAGGCTTGACAGCAAGTACTATGTAATAGATGTGAACAAAACACAAAAGTCACACATAAAAACTGATCATTATTTTATAGGTACACTTCAAATATTTGATGTCTATGTAGAAATAAAATGCTGTAGACTGATGGTTTACATTTTTCTGGATGGTATGTGGTTGCTGAGATCCTTTGAATATTAGCAAAAATGTTGGATTCCTTATTTATTAAGTATGAAAAACTTACACTTTCTCTCCTTATTTTTAAGGTTGGACCAAATTTGCTCGTTTGACACGTGCTTTGACAAATAGCCGAAGTGTTTTGCAGCAGCTCACACCAATGAATAAAACAGAAGTGGTTCACAAACATTCAAGATTAGCTGAAGTAAGTGTGAGACTAACTTCTTGGGAAGCAAAAAAACCCAAAAAACAAAAACCATTTTCTTTTCCCCAAAGATGATTTAGTAGTTATTTATGGCTACTATTTTACAAATACTTAGCTGGTAGTTTATTTTTCCCTTGTAGAAATATAGAAATCACCAATATTTTATTCACTCCAATTTTTGAAATGGGGATGTAGTTCGTGACATCCGGGTGTTGTCTGTAGAGTGTGAGGTCCTTTGAGCAGATGAGATAGGGAGTTTAGTCATTCCTTCATTTAGATATGTAGCAAACACTTACTGAGGATTTGCTCTGTGCTTGGCACTTTGTGAAAGATGTAACAATGAATAAGAAATGGGCCCTGTCATCAAGGAGCTCAAGATCCAGCAGAGGAAACTGATCATAAAATATGAAAATTACTATGACAGGGTGAAGTGGGAGCACACATGGGGGCATTTCCCCAGAGTTGGGGCCCTAAGGAAGGCTACCTGGGTGAGGCGATACCTGGGCTGAGTGAATCTGGAGGAAAAAATATGAGTTAGGCAGGTGAGGAATGGATGGAGGTCATTCCTATCCTGGAGGCCAGCATCTGCAAAGGCTCAGAGATGAGACAGTACGATGACGTTGAGTGTGACTTCAGTATGGTTGAATTCAGGTGGGGAGGGATAGATTAGGGTGGCCTATAGTGAAATGGTGGTGGTTGTTGTCTCATAAGCCAGGGAAGTGATGTGATCACATTTGTGCCTCAGAAAAACTTCTCAAAGGGATATTGGCCCTACCTGGTTTCTTTTGTAATCCCATTTTTTTTTGTATTAATTTAAAAACATTATTCTAAGAATACATCTATAGCTTTTACCAGATTGCCGAAGGGATCCAAGGCACAAAAATGGCTAAGAACCCCTGCTTGACCTAGTGGCTCTGTGGAGAAGGGATAATCAGGAAAACAAGTTAAGAAGTCCAACTAGTAATTTAGCTAGAATGACCATGGCCTGAAGTAAGGGAGTTGTAGCAGAAGTGGGCAAATTGCAGACATACCAGCAATAGAGTCAACACATTTGTTGATAGATTAGAATGGAGTATGAATCAAGGAGATGACTCCAGGATGACTCTGTTTCTGGCCTGGACAACTGGTAGACAGTGCTGTTAATAAAATGGCAAATATAAGAGGAGGAAGTGAAGGTCTGCGGGCAATGATAATGAGTTCAGTTTTGGATGTATAAAGTTTGAAGTGCCTGATAGGAAACCCTAGTGGGGATGCTTAAAAGGCAGTGGGATTTGTGGGTCCGGCACTCCAGAGAGAGATGTGCGTTTGAATTGTAGGCTGCAGTGTCATCCTCAAAGGTATGGCTGTTAAAGTCATAGGACTACACGATGTTACCCTGAGACCAAAGAGAGGAGTGAGGACAGAACGCCGAGGCAGCTGAAAGCTTTATTGTTCACATGTCTTCTATAATCATCATTTGTTTTACTGGAGTGAAAGATGCCAAAAAGATCATTAAGCTACCAAAACTATGCTGAGTACTTAATGGGAATTCACAAAATATTCTGCGGTTACTTACCAAAAAAGAGAAGATAAAATTGAATGCATATATGTTCATCAGTTTACTCTGCTGGAGAAAAGTGAGTTGAAGCACTCCAGAGTAATTTTCCTAACTAGTTGTAAATATTAAATCTGGTTTGGAGAGGGTTAGGAAGTAAAGTATGTTCCGTGAATTTGGAGGGCTCAAGTTGTTCTTAGACCATAGCTAACAAAGAGACTTGTTATGGTTTTCTGCTCTAAATAGCACTGTTAGCTCGGGGCAAGATTAATATTTTGGTGTACAGACATGTTTTTAGAAACCAAAATAAGACATTAACACAACTAAATATTAACTAATAACAGTAAATACAATATTTTAAAAGATGATATGCAATTAGCACAATATTTAAAGCAGACAATTAGATACAGCCTCCTTTTTCAATAATGCTCATTATTAAGTACTACTTGATTGTGAAGCTACTTTTTCCTTTGCCTTGAGTTGTCCATTTCTTTCTACAAATCAGGCTGAAGTGTAGAAGCTTGTTTCTGTGACTGGTGACATTTACAGTCATGATTCCTTCTGGGTCTTAACTATACCTTATTCAGAGTTTTTCCTTTTTTTGTGTTGTGCAACTGGGCAAGAATAAGAGGGAGGTGATCATTGGGAGGAAAATCCTCTACCTTAGGACCCTGAATCACTCAGGATTGTTTTTTCTCTCTATCAAGTGGAAAGTTTCTTGACATCTCATCATTTTAATTTTAATTTTTTAGAAACTTACTTTCTTGTTTCTTCCCATCTGATTTTTTTGGCTTTGCCTTTTGATTATTGTTAGTTTCTTTATCAGTCATTTGTAATTAATAAACCTGATTCCATTACAGAACTGCTTTCTGCCAGGTCTTAGGCTCAGTTTCAGAAAACATGCAGAAATAAAGTTTTTAAAAGAAATTTAGCCTCCTGCAGCATATTCTCTTACTTCTCCAAAGACAGACCCCAAAGAAACACCAAGTTAGCACCAGAATATTGTTTTTCCAATTGTACTCAAAGATTCATACAATTTGCTTAACTCAAGTATCTGGGTTTGTCATGGAATTTTAGGCTCTTTCACTTTTTCCAAGACATAGATGTGATCTCAGTTCCACCTGATCCTCTGAATTTGGAGCTGATCCCGTTTCAAAGATTCTAGTCTCCATGTAGGAGACTGGAATAATTAAATTAATTAGTTTCCACATGCATTGACATCTTGCTTATTGCCGTCAGCTTGTTCACTTCTATGCTGGATGGAGGTAAATATACGCACCCCTGCCATGTCAGTGGGCCTGACTCCATTAGAGTCAGTGCTCTCAGATCTTCAGAGAGAAAGAATGTGTCTATATTGGTACAAAATTACATTGGAAAATGTGATTTCATCCTCCCTCTACCTAAGGCTTATTGCTTATGAAAGTGCAAATGAAATAACAATGAAAGTAAAAAGGTGTTACTCACTGCTTCATAAGAGCACAGGAGCTAAAATTAAAGTCGTCCTTTGTATATGAGAAAAATCAAAGCCTAAACACTTAAGTGCCTTGTTTCATTGTTACTGTCCTCCTCTTCCTCCTCCTCCTCCTCCTCATCTAAAATTTTGGAGCACTTTACATGCAGGTCATTGTCTGAAGAATTGAGTCGTGAATATCTAAAGAAATAGGAGACAAGGATCTTACCTCGGGCTGTAGACTGTAATCACCTGGAAAGGTTTTAAAGGCATAAGTGCTTTGATGACCCACACATGACCAATTTAATTATTCTCTGGGATGGGGTCTAGGTATGAGTATATTGTGTCTTTTAAAACCTCCCTAGATTTAAGCCAGATTTAAGAAATAGTGAACTCAGGGGTGATCCCATTCTGTCTCTAGAGGAGAGGCCTTAAATTATTCGTTGGCACTGAGCAGGCTTGACTTCTCTATTAGCACAGTAGGCATAGTGTCTAGGGGCCACACCACTTTTAGGGACCCATAAAATGTTTCAATTTCTATTAACAGCAGCAGAAAAAAATTAACTTTTAGGTAAAAACAAAAATTGAATATGTAGTAATATATTAATCTTTATACCAACACTGTTATAAAATATATTTTTTATTATAATTTGTTTTTTTCAATGGGAGGAAGGTGTCTAGGAAGACAAGAAGGCCTAGGGCCTGCGAAGGTGATAATGTACCCTGGCACTGTTTGTTATTATTTTCAAATCTGATTACTTTGTGCTCAAAGTATAGATTGTGTAGATATAGATAGGAAAACACTATCATTGAATATGAGGGAAATTTTCATGTTTAACACAGTGAGATTGGAGCTGATAAACCAGTGGTTAAAAGGTAGAAGAGAAGCCATGATTAAGTATAATTCTGTACATGTAGTACTCTGCCCCAATATGAAGCTTACATTCCTGGTAGGATAATTTAAGTAATTTAAGACCTTATGAGAAAAATATGTCTGGGGTACTGATAATGCGGGTAAATACATAAAATATCCTTATAAATAGATCTTACAATCTCCAAACTAATAATAATAATTAAAGAGAATACTGTACCAGTGACACTTTTCATATTGAAACTAGTAATAACAGATAACATACTTAGTTTTCAGTTATGTAAGTTCTATATATGACAGAAATTTCAGATTACTCTCCCAAGTTGCAAAAGATGCTAGTATATTTGTTTTGCTTTGTGGCATATAATTCATAGAGTTACATGCTAACGAGTATTTTTGTTTTTTTCTATTCCTATCTATTCCTACATTCAAATGTTTAGTGCATTTATGATTTGGACTTTTTGACTCCTACTTCCCGGGTCCCATTAGTCCTAGAGAGACGAATAATTGGTTGCATAAGGTCGGCAAAGCTGTTGGAGACATTATTTAACAAATCCTGTTTACCAAACTGTTTAATACATGTAATCCTTAGCTTCATTGACGGCATGGAGCAGAGGTTTTGGATCTGCTCCTTCAACTCTTTTTCAGAATTTCCAGGTTCCAGGTTCCAGAAAGCAATGCTAATTCCTGTGTTTGCTACTTTTGCTAAGGGGTGCTGAAACCTCTACTCTTGCTGTTATCTGCTTTTTCTCTTTGTCCCTTTCTTCAATTAGTCCTAATCAGAGTAAATCAAGGTTCGTATAACCTTGCACTAAATTTTTTCCATTTGTCAAAAAGGTATGGAGAAGCAAACCTAAGTTTTAGCATTTTTATTTCCTAAAGGGAATTTGCATCTGAGCAGAAAACACAATATTGTTTGTCCTGATTTAAGGAAGAATAGGAAAAAGCAAGCTATAATATTTATAACCTGTTATGATACTGCGCTGGTCATCAGGGCCTTTGCAGAGTATCATTCAACAGTAAGATCACCAACAGTGGGGTTCTGGAGTTCAGCAAGGCCATTAGAAGCTAAGTTATGTTTCCTGAGGTGCTAAATGTGTGTGAAGAATGAAAAACCATGAGTCACCCAAATAATTGTTGGACAATCGGGGAGAGACATGTGGTTCCAGGCAGCCTTGCAGAGTGAGTGTGCAAAGGCACTCCTGGAAGTGGACGTCCAGCAGTGTGTAGATCAGTGTTGGCCACTGGAGAGCAGACCAGATGGAACAGCAGGTGATCAACTTTGGTGAGCAATTGGACTTGGAGTGACTTCCTTTGAGCAAGCTTTGGACAACTCAGGAGAAGAGAGAGATGAGACTATGGAGCGTGACTAGACTTGGAACCAAGAGTCACGATAAATAGGCTGTGGTTTGACTGTCAGTAAGTTTGAATTAATTTCTAACTGTGCAGAGATGTCCAAATCATTTATGGATACATTTTCTCTCTTTTAGGTTCTTCAGCTGGGATCGGATATCCTTCCTCAGTATAAACAAGAAGCGCCAAAGACGCCACCACACATCATTTTACACTATTGTGCTTTTAAAACTACTTGGGATTGGGTGATTTTAATTCTTACCTTCTACACCGCCATTATGGTTCCTTATAATGTTTCCTTCAAAACGAAGCAGAACAACATAGCCTGGCTGGTGCTGGACAGTGTGGTGGACGTTATTTTCCTGGTTGACATTGTTTTAAATTTTCACACAACTTTTGTGGGGCCTGGTGGAGAAGTCATATCTGACCCTAAGCTCATAAGGATGAACTATCTGAAAACTTGGTTTGTGATCGATCTGCTGTCTTGTTTACCTTATGACATCATCAATGCCTTCGAAAATGTGGATGAGGTAAGTTTTTTTTTGTTTATTTATCTGAGTACTGTGGATCATATGTTTTGAAATCATCAGGATAAAAAGATTCCACAGATAATCCAAACTTCTTCTTAACCACCACTTTCAACCTTCACCCTACTGAATCTTGCCATGAGTTATATTTGATTACCTTAAATTAATTTTCATCCACTTCTTTTCCTTGATTTCTGGTTGAAAATGCTAATTACTAGGAGAATGGCTGTGGCTGGAGGAGGTGGAAGAGAAGAAAAGCTCAACATGTGGAGTCAAATAAAGTTCACAAACCAGATGATTGAAAGATGAAGTAGACGTGTATTCTTTGAGAAAGTACAGCATTTAAAAACTCTGTGTATTCATTCATCTTTTGGCTTTCCTCCTCCTGATACATATGGTAGTAGTGCTATAGTTAGCACAAAGATAAGGAAAATTTCATGGAAGATCAATTCTTGAATTTTTGCCATTTTGGTTTCTTTCTTATAAGCTTTTGCTTTAAATTTTGTCTGAGTACATTTGCGGGTAGATGACTTCTGATGCCTGGTCTAATGCAAAGTTCTCCTCCTTCAGGTTATCTGTGCAACTAGAAATATACAAAATTTACAGTATTTTTTTTTTTTTTCCCTTTTTTTTGTCTTTTTTACTGACCGGTAACGGGATGGCAACCCTTGGTATTGCGCCCGCACCGTGCTCAGCCAGTGAGTGGGAACCGGTCTCCACATGGGATCCGAACCCTCGGCGGGAGCGCCGCTGCGCTCTCAAGCGGCGCACTCTCCAGTGCGCCACTGGCCTGGCCCAAAATTTACAGTATCTTAAAAGATCACTTTATCTGCAGCTTCTTAGCCTCTAACTTAATAGTGGACAATTTTCAAGCTGCTAATAGGATGCAACCAATAATCTCAACTAACAATGTATAAAATGAGTTAATATAGAATGTATCTATTATTAAAATATGTTCATAATGATAACGTTACTAACTTAATTTTCCTAAAGACTCTACGCTGGCCTTGGAGACTCCCCAGATGGAAAACTCTCCACCGTATTGTCGTCATTGCTGTCATTCCTACATGTGTGTTGGAAAGTAGATTGAAACTTTTCTTCAGTAACTTTTTTCCCATAAAATTTCTGCATTCAGTCAACTATAATATTAAAAAATTATTTTCCCAGAAGTTAAGAGTAGACATTGTATTTCGATCCTGTATACATAATTGTTATAATTTAAAAATTATGGAAATGGAATCGCAATAATTCATTTTCTAATTTTAGATAGCATCTACATCAAGCTTTTAAAGGTACATTTATTTTCTTCAAATTAACCCTCTGGAGAAGATTTAAGGGAGTTAATTTAAAAATTCTAATGGTATATAATAAGGGAACAATAAGCAGTATTTATATTTCATTTACTACACGGATTATTCCATTAATACATTAAGATTTCGGTTACCTAGAACATAGGTATAAAGATTTTAATAAAAATAATCACTCGTATGTGGAATCTAAAAAAGGTGATCCCATTGAAGTGGAGAGTAGAATGGTGGCTAATAGGGGTTGGGGTTGCTGGGGTGGGGAGGCATTGGGGAGATGTTGGCCAAAGGACACAAAATTTCAATTAGAAGAAATAAGTTCAAGAGGCTATGGTACAACATGGTGACAATAGTTAACAATTGATTATAGTCTTGAAAAGTGCTAAGAGAGTGGATGTAAAGTGTTCTCACCACAAAAATCATAACTATGGGAGGTAATGCCTATATTAATTAGCTGGATTTAGTCATTTCACAATGTATATATACTTCAAAACAATGTTGTACATGGTAAATACATATGATTTTGTCTGTCAGTTTAGAAAAATAGACAAAAGGTTGGCTTAATTCATAGAAAAGAAAAAATGCATTACATAATAATGCATTTATAATTATAAATATATTATGTAATATTGATATAACAATACATAAACGTATTCAAAGATTCTCAACCTCACACTGAAAAATGCAAAATAAAACTGCACTAAAATACCATTTTCAGTTATCACACTGCAAAGATCAAAGCTATGTTAAGTGGATAGACTTAGAAGACATTATGTTAAGTGAAGTAAGACAGGCACAGAAAGACAAATATCACATAACCTTGCTCATACATGAAATCTAAGGAGAAAAAATAGTTGATATTATAGAGGCAGAGAATAGAACAATTACTACCAGAGACTGGGAAGGGAAGGGGGTGCCAAGGCAGGGAGGGAAAACAGGGAGAGGCTGGCCAGTGGGCACGAAATTATAATTAGATAGGAGGGATAAATTCTGATATTCTATTGTATAGTAGGGTGACTATGGTTAACAGTTACATTTTGTATATTGCGTGATAGCTAGAGGAGAAGCTTTTGAATGTTTTCGCCATAAAGAAATGATAAATGCATGAGATGGTTGACACATCAACTATCCCGAACTGATTATCATACATGTATATGTATCAAAATATCAAACCGTATCCCATAAATATGTACAATTACAATGTGTAAGTTAAAATTAGAAAAAGAAAAAGAAAAAAATGTTAAAACACTAGATTGGTGGTGGTGGATAAAGGAGTACACGGTTCAGATCTCTCTTCATGAAAATCTGCTGTGTGGAGCAGTCAGCGATGTCCTGGGTCCAGCTCCTTGCTTGGGAAAGCCAGTTGTTAGTGTCTCTTTCAAACTCAGGATTTAGTGATAACACAGTGGTAGCTCAAAATTGGCCATAGTGAGAATATTTATACCACAGAGATTCACAAATGCTACAAATCAAGGCCCCTCCCCCCATTTTTTTTTCTTAACTTTCTGTAGAGGCAGCTAGTCGTTTACTGACACATCCCGAATGCCGTCATCTGAGGGCTGCTGTATTGTCTGATCTGCTGCAGCTCACACTGAAGCTGCATTTCCCAAAGACTTCTCCCAGCCAATGACTGGGTATGGTGGGAGCATTGTAATTAGTCTGCTGCTGCTGCTTTTGCTCTGAGACTCCCCACTTACTGTGCTGAGGGCTGTGTTCTCTATCCCTTTCCTCTTTCCTACATTGTGGTCTGAAGGCTCTTCCTGTTCTTTTCCTACCCTCTTTATCTTTCCCAGGCATTTATCTTGATAAAATTCTTGCACTAATAACCCTGGCTTGGCATCTGCTGATAAACTAAGTGGAGTTTAGGGCAAGTCATTCTCACACATTTCTCAAGGGAGTGTAAATTAGTAAAACCTGTATGAAGAATAATTGGCAATATCTCATTTTAAAAAAGAGCAGCCACTAGAGGCAACCACTTCCAAATTGTTTATGGGATTCTTTTATTATTTGCTTACATGCAACCAAACAACACAATTATATATTTACCCCTTGGTTTTCCAATTTTAGGCTTTGCCTTAGACTTCTCATTAAGTAAGGTGAGGTTTTTAGCTCCCTTTTCTAGCTGCTGTCACTATTTACATCCACCATTTCCATTATCTCATTCTCACGATATAGATATATCATTCTTTGGTTCAATAAATATTAGATGTTTACATTATTATGACTACAAATATGTTCTCTATAGCTAAACCTCGTAACAAGCTACGATTACTTTTCCTTTTCTGCATTTTCCATTTTCTCTAGAGTTGGCAATTGTCTGGTTTTACCATTTTGTTTAGTTTTCTATGTATTTATCACTAATTCAACCTGTAAGCTCTCTGCCAATTGTCTAAATGTCCCCTCATTATATTGATGCAAGAGATATTCTATCAATGTCATTTTCTTAAATAAACTTGTTTTCCCTCTACCTTCCTGCCTGATTGATAGTTTGGCTACAAGATTGTAGCTAGAGGTAGTTTCCTTCAGAATTTTGAAAGATATGGTGCCATTTCACTCTTCTTCCGATAATTCTGTTCAGACACTTGAAAGTGTTGTGCTTTTTTACCTTTAATTTTGACCTATTTCTGGAGAAAGAAAAATGTGTCTTCTCTGTCCCAGAGTTCTGAAACTTTCTTATGATATTTCTTAGTTGGGTCCATTTTCATTAATTTTGATGGGTATTGAATGAGTGGCTTTTTTCGATCTGGAAAAGCATACCTTCTGTCTTCGTTTTTTTCTGTAATGATTTTTCCCACACCTCCCCACCTTTGCTCCATTTTGTCTTTTTCTGGAACTCCTTTTATTCAGATATGTTGTACCTACTAGACTAGTCTCTTAATTGCTTTGTTTGTTTTATCTCTTATTTTACAATCCTTTATCTTTTTGCTACACTTTATGGAAGATTTCTTCAACATTATTTTCTCTCTTTCTTTGTCCCTAATAATGCTTTTTCACTTAAGGTCTAGTTTGCTTCATACTAACATAGCTAAATTAGCTTTTGTATAGTTAGTGTGTATTTGGTATATGTATTTCTATTTTTTACTTTCTATCATTCTACATTATTATACTCCAGATGTATATTTTATAAGTAGTATATAGGTTCTGAGAATCTATTCAACAGACAAGTTTAATCTATTTACATTTATTGTGACTGATTACATTTATATTTTCTACTTTTAATTGCTTTTTCTTTTTTCTTCTCTTCTGCCATGTTTCCTTCCACTGGTTTGGACATTTTTCTGTTAATTGATTACTTTTACATTTTTAACATCAATATTTGACTTAAATTTCAAATGCTCATAAGTATCTTTACCTTTTCCCTAAAAAATTCAAGTATCTCTGTTTACTTTCTGTCTTTCAAATTATTATTGTCTTGTATTTTGGTTCCATATTATTTTTAACTTTCCATTTTAATTATTATATTATTGTTTTATTTAATTGTCAACAATTATTTAGATTTATCCACATCTTTGTCAGTTTCTTTGGTCACACTATTTTATGTATTCTTGGCCTTTTCTTCTGATTCAGTTCCTATGGATTGGCTGTTTATTATCTATTGTCTAACATGCTACTTTCTGGAACATACCTCTTTCAGGAAGCCTTCCTGCATCATTCCCAAGCAGCTCTAATTAATATCTTCATATATTTCATCTTCCCTTATGTACATGTATGCACATTAACATAGTTAAAATTATTTTTCTTTTGTTGCTTTGTGTATATAGTTCATGAGCACGATAGCAGTTGTTGGATGATCTGGGCTTTTATGCCTTAAGGCAGTTTTGTCGTGAGACTTTGGGATGGTTATGTTGTCTCTCAGTTTCCATATTGTGAAAAAAGGGAAGAAATTCCTGCCTTCCTTATATCACACAGTGGTTGTAAGGAATAAATGGGAAAAAGGCACTAATGAATTTTGCTTGTAGAATTCTGCTAGTCTGATGGGGTATTATTATTTTATTTGCCTGTGTTTATTTCCTCAGCTTGATTATAAACCCTGAGATGGTGAAGAATGTATCTTCCATCACCTTAATATTCCTTCATTGCTCTTAATGCTTATTGGTGACTGACTCATTGACATGAAGCAATGAAGCATTAGAAAAGTTTTAGTAAATTGTATGGTGACATAAAAATAAAAGAACTTAAACATGAGGAAATGCACTAGTGGTGACTTGGGAATAGGTGAGAATATGAGTCTGAGAATTACAGTTTAATCCTTTAACATGATGTGGTGCAGAATGACTTAGAGAACTTAATAACACTCTTTATTTTGAAGATTATCGACACTCTCTCTGAAGGTAATTTGATTTACTAGGAATTCATAAACTGGATATGTGATTCTTTAAGAAAACCATGAGTCCATTAAGGAAAGCATCCTGTCTAAAAAGAAGGAATGAAAATTTCCTAGAAACTGTAAACAGAGGGTAAAAGATGTTGTTACTGAGAATCCAAAGAATAGGATTGATCTTCTTTGTAGTGTGTGTTTAAATACAGCTTTGGGAGGTTTAGAGAGCTTGATTTCTGGGAGGTTAACAGGAGGTGAACCATAGAACATCAGAGAAAAATGGAGCAGCTGCAGATAACGTAGTATTTAGTAGCAAAGGATGATTTAGGAAACATAATACAAAGGGAAATTAGATAATAGTAAGTAGTATTAGTAATTGTCAAACATGATAAACCAAGTCAAACAAAATGAAATTGGGAAAAAGATCACTCATTTGTTGATTCAGGAGAAAAAAATGAATGGACCAGTGACTGTTAAGTGAATATATTTAAATATTTTTAATTTTCAGAAAATTTTATGGAAAATCATTTCCTAAATTATTATTTTTTTCATGAATTTTTTTTTCAAGCTGCCACATGTATTCTTTAACTTTACCATATATATTTACATTGATAATTTTTATCTCTGATCTATTCATCAAAACAAGAATTGGAAATCAGAGAGGCTGATAATACTTGTAGATTTTAGTGACTTTTGTCAGCTGAGAAGCTCTCTTTGTCCCTTTTGTTGCCATCTCAGACCTTCTACCAAGAATAGCATTTTAGATATTGCATTTAATATAGTTGGGTTGCCATTACTTTTTCATTAAAGCCTATAGATAACTTCAAATGTTTGATTGGTATAGGTAAGAATTACATAATTTTTCTGTTTTGGTTGTCCTAGTTTTAATCTTATTAAATTCATGGAAACACTGCCTTATTTCATTTTGTGCTGCTATAACAAAACACCACAGACTGGTTAATTTATAAAGAACAGGAATTTATTTATCCCAGTAGCCGAGGCAGGGAAGTCCAAGATCAAGGCACTGACATCTGGTGTCTGGTGAGGGACTTCTTGCTGTGTCCTCACATGGCAGAAGGGCAAGCAGTGACAAAAGTTGTATCCTCACATGGTGGAAAGCAGAAGAGCTAACTCCTGCAAGCCCTTTTTATAATGGCATTACCTATTCATGAACGTAGAACCCTCATCACCTAAACATCTCCCATTAGGACTCACCTCTGAACACTATTGCATTGGAGATTAAGTTTCAATATGAGTTTTGGAGGGGACCAGAACATTTAAATCACAGCATTGCCTAACCCTCCTTGGAACTGGTTGATTTTTCTTTTCACTGCATTTCCCAGCTGATGACGGCATGCCAACATTGAGTCCTAAGTAATCTGCTTTTAAATCTAAATTTGTAAGGAGCATAAGACTTTTTCAATAGACTTTATTTTTAAGAGCAAAATTGAGGGGAAGGTATAGAGATTTTTCATATATCCCTTATCCCCTACTTGCACAGAGTCCCTCACTGTCAAAATTCCACACCAATGTGGTACATTTGTTACAACTGATGAATCTACATGAATACATTGTTAACACCCAAAGTCCATAGGTTTTATTAGAGTTCATTTTTGGTTTTGTACATTTTATGGTTTTTGACAAATATATGATGACATGTATTCATCATTACAGTATTACACAGATTAGTTTTACTGCCCTAAAAATCCTCCATGCTCTGCTTATTCATTCCTCCCTCCCTGCTAACCCCTGGAAACCTTGCCATTTCCAAGTGACATATAGTTGGAATCACATAATTTGTACCCTTTTCATATTGATTTCTTTCACTTAGTAATATGCATTTAAGGTTTATTCATGTCTTTTTAAGGCTTGAAAACTTTTTTTTTCATGCTGAGTAATAATATATCACTGCCTGAATGTACCAGCTTATTTATTCAGCTGCTGAAGGACATTTTGGATGCTTCCAAGTTTCCAAAGTTTTGGCAATTATGAATAAAGCTGCTATAAACATTGGTGTACAGGTTTATATATGAACATAAGTTTTCAACACATTTAAGTGAATGTGTTGAAAGCACAATTGCTGGATCAGATGGCAAAACTGTTTAGTTTTGTAAGAAACTTCCAAACTGTCTCTAAAGTAATTGTACTGTTATGCATTCCCATCAGCAATGAGTGAGAATTTCTGTTGTTCCACATCCTTGTCAGCATTTAGTGGTGTTAGTATTTTGGACTTTGGCCATTCTAGTAGGTATGCAGTGGTATCTCATTTGAATTTTCGATTTCCTGATGACATGTGATGTTGACTATCTTTTTGTATGCTTATTTGTAGCTGAACATCTTCTTCAGTCAAGTGTCTACTCAGATATTTTGTCCATTTTTTAATTGGACCGTTGGTTTTCTTATTGTTGAGTTTTAGGTGTTTTTTGTATATGTTGGATAAGAGACCTCTGTCATATATATCTTCTGCAAATATTTTCTCCCTGTCTGTGGCTTGTCTTCTAATTTCCTTGAAAATGTCTTCTGAAAAGCAGAGTTATTAATTTTAATGAAGTCCAGCTTATCAATTATTTCTTTCCTGTATCATGCCTTTGGTGTTATATTTAAAAAGTTATTGTCATACCCAAGGTCAATGAGATTTTCTTCTATGTTCTCTTCTAGAAGTTTTATAGTTTGGTGTTTTACATTTGGATAAGACCCATTTTGAATTAATTTTTGTGAAGAGTGTAAGGTCATTCTTTTTGCATGTGGATATCGAATTGTTCCATTGCCCTTTGTTGAAAAGACAATGTTTGCTCCATTGCACTGCCTTTGTTCCTTTGATCAGTTGGCTATATTTATGTTGGTCTATTTCTGGGTTCTTTATTCTGCTTCATGAATCTATTTGTCTATTTTTCTTTACCAGTGCCATACTGTCTTGATGCTATAGCTTCATAGTAAGTCTTAAAGTTGGGTAGTGTCGGTCTGCCAACTTTTTTCTCCTTCAATATTGTGTTGTCTATTCTAAATTTTTTGCCTCTCCATATAAACTTTAGAATCAGGTTGTTGATATCCACAAAATAACTTCTTAAGATTTTAATTGGGATTTCAATAGATCAAGTTGGGAAGAACTGACATCTTGACAATATTGAGTCTTACTATCCATGAACATGGAATATTTCTCCATTTATTTATTTCTTCTTTGATATCTTTTGTCAGAGTTTTGTAGTTTTTTTTTTTTTTTCCTTTTTGTCCTTTTTCGTGTCCGGCAACGGATCGCAACCCTCAGTGTCGCGCCCGTACCGGACCGGGACCGGAACGGGATCGCAACCCTCGGCGTTGCTCCCGCACCTCACTCAGCCAGTGAGCGGGAACCAGGCTGTATGTGGGATCCGAACCCTCAGCAGGAGCGCCACCGCACTCCCAAGCGGCGCACTGCAGCAGTGCGCCACTGGGGCAGCCCCGAGTTTTGTAGTTTTTTTTTTTTTTTCCTTTTTGTCCTTTTTCGTGTCCGGCAACGGATCCCAACCCTCAGTGTCGCGCCCGTACCGGACCGGGACCGGAACGGGATCGCAACCCTCGGCGTTGCTCCCGCACCTCACTCAGCCAGTGAGCGGGAACCAGGCTGTATGTGGGATCCGAACCCTCAGCAGGAGCGCCACCGCACTCCCAAGCGGCGCACTGCAGCAGTGCGCCACTGGGCCAGCCCCGAGTTTTGTAGTTTTTTTGTGTATAGATCTTGTGTGTATTTTGTTAGATTTCTACTTAAGTATTTCATTTTTTTTGAGTGCTAAGGTAAATGGTATTATGTTTTTATATTTTTAATTTCAAATTCCACATATGCATTTGATATATATATCCTTCCTGATATATAGGAAGGCACTTGACTTTTGTATATTAACCCAATATCCTGCAACCTTCCTATAATCACTTATTAGTTCCATGGTCTTTTTGTCAATCAATTTGGATTCTCTACATAGACAATCATATCATCTGCAAACAAAGATAGTTTCATTTCTTCCTTCCTGATTAGTGTCCTTTTTATTTCCTTATCATATTTAGCTTCTGGCACAATGCTGAAAATAAATGGTGAGAGGGGACATCCTTCCCTTGTTTCTGATCTTAGTGGGATAGCTTCTAATTTCTCACTGTTAAGTATGATGTTAGCTATAGGTATTTTTGGTAGAAGTTCTTTATCAAGTTGAGGAAGTTTCTCTCTATTCCTAGTTTGCTGAGAATTTTTTTTTAAATCATAAATAGATGTTGGATTTTGTCAAAAGTTTTTTCTACATCTATTGATATAAGCATGCAATTTTCCTTCTTTAACCTGTTAATGTGAGGGATTACATTAGTTGATTCTCAAATGCTGAACCAGCCCTGCATACCTGGGATAAATCCACTTGGTCCACTTGGTCATGGTGTATAATTTTTTTATGCATTGTTGGATTCAATTTGCTAGTATTTTATTGAGGATTTTTGCATCCATGTTCATGAGAGATATGATCTATAGTGTTTTTTTTGTTTTGTTTTGTTTTGTTTTTTTTTTGGTAATGTCCTTGTCTTGTTTTGATATTAAGTAGCTGGCCTCATAAAATGAATTAGAAAGTATTCTTTTTGTTTCTACCTTCTGAAAGAGACTATAGGGAATTCATATAGTTTCTTTCTTAAATGTTTGATAGAATTCACCTGTACACCCATCTGGGCCTGGTGCTTTCTCTTTTAGAAGGTTACTAATTATTGCCTCAGTTTCTTTAGTAGATATAGTCCTATTCTGAATGTCTGTTTCTTTTTGTGTGAACTTTAGTGAACATGTCTTTCAAGGAATTAGTCCATTTCATCTTGGTTTTCAAATTTGTAAGCATAGAGTTATTCATAACATTCCTTAATTATCCTTTTAATGTCCTTGGGATCTTTAGTGGTGTCCCCTCTTTCATTTCTGATATTAGTAACTTGTGTCCTCTGTCTCTTTTTCTTAGCCTGGCTAGAGGCTTATTAATTTTATTGATCTTTTCAAATAACTGGCTGTTGGTTTTGTTGATTTATCTTTGTTGATTTCCTGTTTTCAATTTCATTCATTTCTCACCTAATTTTTAATATTATTTTTCTTCTATTTATTTTGTTTTGTTTTTCTTTTTCTAGTTTGTTAAGGTAAAAGTTAAGGTTATTGATTTTGGATCTTTCTTTTTATTCTAGTATATGAATTCAAAGCTATGCATTTCCCTCTAAGAATTGCTTTCACCATATCCCACAAATTTTTTAAATAGTATTTTCATTTTTATATAGGTCACCATATTTTAATTTCTCTTGAGGTTTCTTTTTTTGACTTGTGTTATTTAGAAGCATGTTGTTTAATCTCTAAGTATTTTGGGATGTTTCAGAGACTATTCTATTATTGATTTCTAGTTTAATTTCATTATGGTCTGAAAGCACACATTGTATAATTTCTATTTTTTTAAAACAACCATAGTGATTCTAATAACAATTTAAAAATCATTTATATTTTTATTGAGTGTTAGATTAGTGAATTTCTCACACCTGTTTTTCATCTATAGGCACAGAGAAGGTGTGTGGGTGATCCTGTTTGGAATTCTTCAATCGGACTTCAAGTAAAAAACTTAAATTGAACAAAGATCTTTGGACAACTAAGTGTTAGGTCCTATGCTTGTTTCTGGAGGAATAAAAAGCAGAGCTTGTGCTTCCCCAAGGCAGAGACAGTCTCTTTAACTCATCTTGGATTTGCAGTACCTACCACAATGCCTGATGCATAATTGCCATACAATAAATATTTCTATTGAAGTAAATGAGGAATTAAGGCTTATTATGTTTCCTAAATATACCTGCTCTTTGTTAATAATGGGACAGGTAGAGTCAGGGAGAAATTTTTGTGGTATAACCTTACCTGCGCTCCAAACTTCTCCTCCTCACAGATAATAGGGCATTGTCCTTTGGCCACTATGCTTATGTTTCCTCTCATGACTGAGTTCCTTTCTATGAATATTCTTATGCTCCCTTTTAGATAGCCTTTCAGTTAGATGACCCACTCTGCCAGTTTTCCATACATGTTCGGGGATTATCTTAGGGTTTAGGTCCCTGCCTTGGACTGAGTGTCCCCACAAAACTTGACTCCTATTGTGACAGTGTTAAGAGGGTGGGAATCTTATTATGGTAATTAAAAGGTGAGGCCTTCAAGAAGTGATTAGATTGCAGGATCACGCCCTAGTGAATGGATTAATAATGGTTATCAGGAGCGTGATTCTGAGGGCTTTAAAGAGGAGAATGAAGAGTCTGTCCTTCTCTCTGCTCTGCCATTTTCTGTCATGTGAGATCCTTGGGTCACTCTTACCACCACCAAGACCCTCACCAGAGTCTTCCCTGGACTTTAGACTTCCTAGCCTCTGAAATTCTAAGCAATAAATTTCATTTTCTTACAAATTACACATTTCTGTGTATTTTGTTATAAGCAACAGAAATGGACTAACACAGGAAATTGGTAGCAGAGAAGTGGGGTGTTGTTTATAACGAACACTTGAAAACATGGAAGTGGCTTTGGAACTGGGTGTTGAGGAAAGGCTGGAAGAATTTGGAGAATCATGCTAGAAAAGGCCTAGCTGCTGGTGGGAATTTAGAAGACAAGAAAACCAGGGAAAGTTTGGAATGTTTTAGAGACTGGTTAAATGGTGGTGACCAGAATGCTTATGGAAATATGGACTACAAAGATCACTCTAAGGAGGTCTCAGATGTAAATGAGAAGGGACTTATTGGAAACTGTGGCAAAGACCAACCTTGCTATGAACTGGCAAGGAACTTGGCTGTGTTGTGTCCATGCCCTAGGACTTTGTGGAAGTTGGAACTTAAGAGTTGTGAACCAGAGTATTTGGCAGAAGAAATTTCTAAGCAGCAAAACATAAAAGAGCTGCAAGGCTACTTGTAACAGCCCATGCTGAGTTATGGTGGCAAAGACATGACATAAAGCCAGAATTTAAAAGGGAAGCTGAGTATAAAGATTTGGAAAATTTGCAGACTGGCCATGTGGTAGAGAAGCAGAAAGCATTTTCAGAAGAAAAATACATGGTGTGGCAGAGAGACTGGTTGCTGCAGACATTAACATGGCTATTAGGCAGCCAGGTTCTAATAGCCAAGAAAATGGGAGAAAGGCCCTGAAGGCATTTCAGAGATCTTGGAGGCTGTGTCTTCCATCTCAGGGCTAGAGGCCTAGGGAGACAGAATGGTTTTAGGGAACAGGCCCAAGGCACCCTCCATAGGCTTGCTGCTCAGGGCCACCTCAGGATTCTGCTCCCCACACGAGCATCTGGCTGCTTTGGCTGCTCCAGCTGTAGTTAAATTGGCTGTAGTTGAATTGGCTCCAGGTATGGCTGGACCTGCAGCTTTGGAAAATACAAGCCAGATGCCTTGGCAGTGTCCACATGGTGTTATGTCTGCAGGCCTACAGAATGCCAGAGCTCTGGAGGCCTGGGAACCTCCACTACAATTTCAATGGATGTATGGAAAAGCCTGGGGGCCCAAGAAGAGATTTGTCACAGGGGTGGATTCACAACATAGATCTTTCACTAGAGCAATGCCAAGAGTAAACATGGGGTCAGAGTTACAGCAGAAAAACCCCAAGAGTGCCATGCCTAGTGGAGCCATGACAGTGGGACCACCATGGGGACCTCAGACCTGTGGAACTACCAAAGTGGAGCATCAGCCTGTGAGAGCTGAAGTGTGGCCTGAGACCAGGAAAGCCATAGGAGCGGAGCTGCCTGATGTCTTGGGGACCCAATCCCCACACCAGCATGCAGAGGGCATGGACATGGAGTCAAGGTACATGATTTACCAACTTTGAGATTTAATGCCTGCCCTGCTGGGTTTTGGACTTGTTTAGGATCTGTTACCCCTTTCTTTTGGCCTGTTTCTCCCTTTTTGAATGGGAATATGTACCCTATGTTTGTCCCACCATTGTGTCTTAGAAGTAGAGAACTTGTTTTGAATTTCACAGATGGGACATTGAACTCTGGACTTTTGAGTAGAAACAAGTTAAGACTTTGGGGATGGAATGAACATATCTGTGTGTGAAAAGGAAGTGAATTTTTGGGGTCCAGGGGTGGAATGCCTTGGATTAAGTGTCCCCACAAAACTTGACCCCTACTGTGACAGTGTTAAGAGGGTGAGAAATCTATTATGGTAATTGAAAGGTGGGGCCTTGAGCAGGTTATTAGATTGTAGGACTGTGCCCTAGTGAGAGGACTCATAATGGTGATCAGGGACATGGTTCTTGGGGCTTTAAAGGGGAGCACGAAGAGTCTGTCCTTCTCACTGTTCTACCATTTTCTGCCATGTGAGACTCCGGGGTCACTGTTGCCACCACCAAGACCTTCACCAGATTTGTGTCCTGGACTTTGGATTTCCTAGCCTCCAAAACTTATACTAAATTTCATTTTGTTACAAATTAACCAGTTCCATGTATTTTGTTATAAGATACAGAAACAAACTAATACTGTCCCCAAGCTGGAACCTCCCACTGGAAGCACAAAGTATTGAGGACAAATAAATATAAAGGCAAACAAGACGCAGTTTCTGAATAGATACATAGCTGCCTTCTAGTTTGAGAAAAAAACTAGCTCACAAACTATTAAAGGTCCAAATAAAAGAGGGTTCAGGGTGAAGGAGGAAATGATGGAAAGATTTGGAGAATAGGTAAGAGTCAGCCTCAAGTTCCAAATTGAAACATGGTGGCTATGGTGTGAACTTTAAATTCTATTCCTGGTGGGGACTGGTGGTAGAGAATGTTATTGAGATTGGATAATACACAGATTTAAAGATAGGCATTCTACTTATATTTGAAAAATTTGGTGATGTTGCAGGAACATATTCTTTTGTATGAATTTTTCACTGAGACAAAGGAATCTGTCTAACTAAGGGAATTAGTTCTGAGAGGATAGGAAATAACAGGCAATGAGGTTCCTTTGTTTTATTTTGTTGTTTACATGGTCAGAAGCTTTTATCTGTACTGATTTTCTTCGTGATGAATGCTTCCTATTATGCATTAAGGAATGATTCTGATATACAGGCAAAGAAGGTTGAAATATATTGCAATGTCTGTGCTATAACCAGTAAAACTTTTTTACCTTAACTATGAATGCTGGCATAAATTTTTATCTTAATTTTCTTTCTGTGAAGTAATTATCCCCATGCTTGAGAAGTCATAGTTTTGTCACTCTTCTTTGGAGGAAGATTGGATGGAGTTCATCCCTACTTCCTTTGACCTTTTTCTTATTTCATTTTATTCTGTGATGTCACTGCTTTCACGTAGCACATGCTAACTCATAAGGAATGTGTTTATCTTTGTATTGGATTTCTTCATCTTTAAGAAGTGTTGTTTACTAGACATTGTGAGTAAAAATTAACAAAATCATTTCCCTTTCTGTGTGAGAATTTGACCTTTGGTTAACTGTCTTCCTTTGTTATCCTGGGAACAGATGAAGGAAAGATGTCATCTATGTTTCTAGTCAGTATCATTTATGTTTAGAAAAATACCCCTCACCAGTAAATTGCATACAGGCTGTGAGGAACTTTTAATGAGCTATAAATAACCTGGTGACAACACCATATCTTATGGGTTCCTTGAATAACGCAACTCAGCATATCCTTTATGGAACTCTGAAGCCTAAGCCTGTGGAGGTGTTGTTAGAGGTATTGAATTAGGTGGAGCATGAGGCTGTCAAAAGCTGGATGCCCAAACACTGCCAACACAACTTGTTGATAAGACAAAGCTGAAATGAATTTATTGTCTATTAAAGGGTAAACACTGCATTGCAAATCTTTGGTAGAGTCTTGAAGCAGGAAAGACAAGGACAGAATTTATTGAGAATTGGAAGTGTGATTTAAGTTGTTTTTAAAATCAGGAAAGGGCCAGGGGAATGAGCTTTATTAGGATTGGGTAAGGTTCAAAGATATGATACGGTAGTACAGGATTGGTGGAAACTGCAAGATGAAGATTTTTGAGCAGAGAATTCAAAGAATCATCAGGCATAAACTGTCTGTTGATGCTTTCCACTGAAGAATTAATGGGTCTTTGGGAAGTTTCTGTAATAAATATCAAAACATTTATTTGGGCAGGAGAGTCCTAGAAAAATAAAGTCATGCTAAGGGAGACAGAGAAATAGCACAAAGCTATGTTAAAGTAGAAGTAAGCTATGGTTTCACTTCTTAGTGTCCAGGCTGAGTGGGGGTGGGAGTATTAGACAGTTTTAGTTTTCAAGGCTTTTAAGTCAAGATGGCTCCAGTGCCTGCCAACTGAGTCTCATTTTCTTGTTTCTAAGTTGATCCCTGGGGGAGAGCGTAGCTCTGTGGACTGCCGCTCAGACTGCTATGAGGTCAACTCCTACAGAAGAGGATGCCTACTGCCCTATTGATATGCAGTGATTCCTACCCTGTCCCATCTGAGTCTACTGATAACAAGCATGGTCTGTGATAGTCTTGTGAGTCTGAATATTTAGTTGCTCATCATTGTAGACACAGATATAAACTTTACAATCAAAGCCTGGTGTGCATTCTTCCAGAAGATGCTAATTTTCACTGTGATGGGTTGTGATTAGGTCACTGTGTCAGTAAAAACGAGCCATCTTCAGTTACATTTGTACACAGGAAAATGTGTTATGAATAGCCTTATGCAAAAGCTTTTATTTGAGCTTTTAGGGATGTTACAATTGTCTTGGCCACAGTAAATGAAGAGGTCTAGATCCAGGAGCCTATGCAACAATTATTGAACCATTACAAATTCCTAGACTAGCTGAATTTTACAGTGAATATGATTCTGCTAGAATTTTAGAACCAGTTCTCCTTCATGTGTTCAATATTGACATCTAATAATTGTTCGCTAATAGCGCATCTATTTAACAACAGTCTCACCTATATTGGCAAAGAAAGTAAATATTTTTAGGAAATATACAGTCTCCATGTACAGAAACCTGTTTGGTTAGGAGAATGAGCAGAAGAGAGTGGTAGAAGATGGGCTAGAGTGGTAAACATGGGCCAGACCATGCAAGTCTGTGTAAACCAAAACAGATTTTAGAACAGTGATAAGCTATCATATACTTTTAAAGTAGGAATGATTTCAAAAAGGCAACTCTTATACACAGTGTTCAGAACAGATCGAATGGGTTCAAACGTATTCCTTGAAACTTAGGAAATTCCTGTAGGTATAGGAAAGAGATGCTAGTAGCATGGTCTATGGTGGTGATGGTGGAGATGAAGAGAAGTGGACAAATTTGAGAGACAGAAGTTAAAATAAATAGGATTTTAATATAGATTGGGTGTGGGAGATGTCAGAGAGAGAGTGACAAGGATACTTCTTAGTTTCTGATTTGCTTAATCAGATAGCTGATGTTGGGAGGGTGGAAGGGTGTATTAATTTTTTTTTTAAATGAGAGGGACATGAGATGTTTCAGTGTCTATGGGAAGGATGTAGTTACATGGGGAATGATTAGAGTTTTGAGCAGAGAAAATTTGAAATATAGCAAGTGGGTGAATTCATAAGAAAAATAGTAAAATTGTTAAGTAGCTGAGAGATCTTTGAGGTTGATGATAAATTTACAGTGGAACCAATCTGCTCATTATATGACTTTTTTGAGCAGTTCCTAACATATACTTGAGGGAAGCTGATAATTGAGCCAGGATGTGGACTTTGATAGTGGCTATGGTAAAGATACAGAGATGTCAAGGAATTCATAGTGTTGGTGTTATTGAAATTATGAGGCTGTATAAGAAAGGAAGTCGAGAATACAGATGGTTAATAGATTGAAGAAAAGTAGATCTGTCTTTGGACTGGAGGTTCAGTGAGGTTAAACCACTGTTGTAGTTGGTGTAACTGGGCCATTGAACTCCACAGAGAAGTGGATGTGGTCAGAGAGCAGGATGGTTTAGTTCAGGACTTCAGAGCTGGAAAAAGTTTTAGGACATGGCAAATTTCAGATTATGACCATGAGAGTGGATGTCTGAGGAGAAGTGGAAAGGTTATCGGAGATGAATTGGTGTAGAAACTCTGAGCCCAGATTATTGTCCATTTACCCATTCGAGGGTCATTCACATGAATATCACCTAGGATGACGGTAAGATTTTAGGTGATATTGGATTTGAGGAATATTTACAACATATATGACTTTATAACTTTGAGTTCTGTGTTCTCATGGTATATTCGTTGGTGTGGATCCATGCAAATCATAATAGCAACACATTTCTCAATACAACAGGTAAATAACAACTAACAATTGTATCTTAAATTTTATTTTACATACCTCTATCTTCCCTATTTGTGATAATGTATTGTTAAAATGGGACTTCTGTATCAACTAAATATGTTTATTGTCCCCAGTCTTAAGTCATACAAGTATGAAATTCTGTACTGATAAACACATAAAATGTAAACTTTCCCCACATCTGTATCAGTTAGCTTTTTTCCTGCATAATGAACTACTCCAAAACTTTGTGGATAACAACCACCACCACTTCTTCAACTTATAAGTTTGTGGTTCAGTTGGGTGGTTCTGCTGATTTGGGCTAGATTTGCCTTATCTCAACTAAGTTTATGTAACCATCTGTGGTCAGCTGCTGAGCTGGCTTGGGCCTGACTGTCTAGGATGGCTAAAAGGGATAATTCAAAGGGCTGATCCTGTGGTCTCTCATCCTCTAAACACCGAGTTGGTCTTGTTCACATGGTAGCTGGGATGGGTTCTAAGACCATGAGTGGAGGCATGCAAGGCCTCTTGAGGTCTAGACTTGGAAGTGGCACAATGTCATTTATGCCACATTCTATTGGCCAAAACAAGTTATAACATCAGCCCAGATTTAAGGGATGAGAAGTAGACCCTATGTCTTGGTGGCAGAAATTGCAAGTCACATTGCAAAGAGGTATGGATACAGGGAGGAAAATAAATAGCTATTTTGTTTTTTTTTTCAACATGCTGTATTGTGAGAATGCAAGATGTAGGTGAAAAACCCTGCAACTGATTATTACAAGTTTGTATTCCTGGTCTATCACCCCACTTAATTGTCATGTGTCCTTATCCCTTTTCTATTTATAAAACAAGGGAGGGAAGAAAGTAGGAAGGAACATTGCCGGAACTGTCTGCCTATTAGTGATGATCAAATGAGAGAACTGACTAGTATTTTAGATGAGTTTATCATTGCATGATATTATTTTTATGCCAATAACTTCTCATTTCTCTTTAATGTGGGAATCTACGAAAATAACTTGAAGACTTAATAGCACAGAGATGTCTCCTGGATATCGTTCCTTATGCTACTATGGCCTGAGGGGCTTGTCAAGTAAGAAAATTGGCTAGAAAGGTGGAAAGCTGATTACTGAAAGTTCTCCATTAACCCTGCTGTGTTTTATTATGCATTTGATGTGTTTGATATTCTCTGCCACTGGTAGAACCTTGGAGACTTGTGTACTAAGAGCTCAGAGGTTTGGGTGGAGGCAGAAAGCCACTGGAGTGCAGAGGAGGGCACAGAAGGATTGGAAAGTTTGGAGTAAAATGAAGCAGAAAATGAATGAATGAATAAGCCTGGTGGAAAGTACAGAATAAAAAAAAAAACCATTATAAAAAGGATGGGAGAATAGGAGGAAGACTTTTTTTGAGGATCAGCCTCTAAAAGTATCCAGTATTATCATATGAATGAAATTAAAATTGCTAGCTAGGAATTAAATGCAATTTGTGGCGCAGTCTAACGGTTATGAGGGTGAGTCATAAAATAAGGAAAATCTCTTATTTAATATACAATGTTGGATATGACTCTTTCCCCCAATCATATAATGAGTAAGAAATTATGAATCTGAATCATGTACTGTGGTGAAATGTTAACCTAACAACATAACAGTGACTATTTGATTTTTCATAACATCTTTTTGATGTTTAAATATACCATGCTTAAAAAAGTACACCTATATTAAGTGTTCATCTCAAAGAATTTTCACAAAGTGAATACATCTAGTAGTCAGTAGCCATATTAGGAACCAGAACACTACCAGTCCCCAAAAGCTTCCCCATGCCCTTCATAGTCACTGTGCCTCCCCCAATAAAGGGAGCTGTTATCCTCACTTCTAACCCTGTTGAGTAGTTCTACCTGTTTTTGAATTTTTCAGAAATGGAATTATAGACTACACACTCTTTTGTGTCTAATTAATTTTACTCAACATGGTGTTTTTCAGATTCATTCTTGTTATTTAGTATAGTTCTAGTTTGTTCATGTTTATTTTTGGATAGTTTTCCATTGAGTGAACATACTGTAATGTTTATGCATTCTACTAGACATGAACAAGTGTATTATTTTAAGTATTAGGTATTCTATCACATTGTTAATCAAGTCATTTTGAGTTTTGATTATAGTGATTGCATTAAGTTCTCTTTGATACAAAACAATGGAGAATAAGACTTTCCAAATAAAGTAAACTTACTTATTTGTGTATTATTAATTTTGAATAGCAGTTTCTGATTTGATAAGTAAGTGAAGAGAACACTGTAGATAAATTCAAAGGTGAAACTTGGGGGTTATGTTTGGGAGCAAAAGGGAATTTGGTTTGATCAGAGCACTATTGCTATGCAGAGGCATAGTGGGAAATGACCTGAGAGCATAGATGGGGATGGGATTGTGGGACCGCAGAAGAGATTGCACTTAATTTTGTGTCCATGATGAGCCCTTGGAGGATGTGCTCATTGCCATCTTCTAGGAAGATTAACATTGCAGTGATTATGTAGGATGGATTGGGGTAAGACAGGAAGAAGACTGCATAGCAGTTGGTTGTTGTGGGAAATGCACTAAAAAGCTGAAGGATTAGGTCTGTCTGAGTGATGCTTCCATTCCTTGCTAGCTGTGACTTTGGAAAAATCATTTAACCTATCTGAGCTTTTGTGTCCTCATATGAACAATGAAGGTAGGAAATCTGCTATTGTGAGATGAAATGAGTTTATCCATGTTGGAGAGCTGCAGGCTATATAGAGTTCCAGGGCCTATACAGACTCCCGTTGTGGGCCACTGCTTTGACTGAGAATAAGGAGGAAGGTGGATATTTAATCTCCTTCATTCAGCCATGCGGAGAATGCCCATGTTTAAGCAAATATTCTAGAAACTAATCTGTTTAGTTAAATTACACATTATGTTCTAGGTATAGTGAGTTTCAGAGTGAGCAAAGGTTCTGGAGCCAGATTGCCTGTGTTTGAATCTCAAATCTTCCTCTTATTAGCTGAGTGAATTTAGTCAAATTGCTTAACTTCTCTGGGCCACATTTTAATGATACCTACCACATAGAATTATTTTGTAAATTAAGTTAGTTAGTACATAGGTAACACTTAGTACCTGGCATGTAATAATTGCTCAATATTATTATTACCTTGTCTTATTCAAATAGCAATGAATGATCTAGCTTTTTGGTTGGTTTATTGCATGGAAGTGAAATCTTTATTACATCCTTCTATTCCTGTAGTTCCAACTGTAATCTGGGTTACCCCCATTAGGACTGTACAAAATTAGCTCAATTCTCATCCATGCATTTTATATTTAAATGTAGTTATAATGCCCTGACCAAGTCTCCCTTTTCTCAGTTCCTTCCACATTTCTTAGTAGGGTATAGTTTTGAGTTCTTTTTTGGCAGTCCACTAATGAATATATTTTATATATCTCCTACACATGTGGCCCTGTCAGTGAAGAGATTAAGGAGAATTTCTCTTTCATAGTCAATGCTATGTGTCTATTAATGTAACCCAAAGTTACATTGCCTGTTTTGTTCTCTACATTATACTGTTAAATCATACTGACTTTACTCTTAACTAAACCCCTTCAAATGCACCCCCCCATATTTGCTTGTCTTGTAAACCTTTATTCTTTCATTTGTTTAATGTATGACTGCTTAACATATGCCAGCTTTATAGCTGACAGTAGATATACTCCTCAAGTTTAGAGTTTCCTTAGATGTCATGTATGCAAACAGACTTGTAATAAAGTAGGATAGTGATAATTGTTGTAATGGAGATGTGCAAAGTGTGTATGATAACACAAACAAAGGACCTAATTCTCAGTGGCGGAAGGTGACTGACTGTATGATGCTGAAAATGGATGCAGGGAGAAGATGCCAGGGAAATGCACCTGGAGGAGAGAGTGTTTGTTATAAACTATAAGTAAGGTCCTGACCAAGACAGTGAGAGGGAAAAACCCTTTAAGCAGAGGGAACAGCTTACGATGTAGCATGAAACAGCATGGGCCTTCTGGGAACTACACATAGCTGAGCATGGCAATAACACAGAGGGCGCTTGGAGGGATTGGTGGGAGAGATGCTGACCTGGAAGTCAGGTTCCAGATCCTTATGGGCTTTGTGTGTCATAGTAGGGAGTTTATATTTAATCCTGTAGGTAATGAGCCAACATGAAAGGATTTTAGATCAGAGAGGGAAATGATTGGGTCAGTAAACTCATTGTAAGTTGAAAATGTCGAGTTGAAAATGCATTTAATACACCTAACCTATTGAACATCATTGCTTAGCTGAACCTACCTTAAAGGTGCTCAGAACACTTAACATTAGCCTACAGTTGTGCAACACCATCTAACACAAGGCTCATTGTATAATAAAGTATTGAATAGTCACATAATTTACTGAATACTGTCCTGAAAGTGAAAGACAGAATGGCTCTATGCTGCTACTGGGCATTGGGAGAGAGAATCTTACCACAATATTGCTAGCCCAGGAAAAGATCAAAGTTGAAAATTCCAGGCCAACCCCGTGGCTCACTAGGGAGAGTGCGTGCCGGGAGCGCAGCAGCACTGGGAGCGCCGAGGCCCCGGATTCGGATCCTATATAGGGATGGCTGGTGCGCTCCCTGGCTGAGCGCGGTGTGGGCGACACCAAGCCAAGGGTTACGATCCCCTTACCAGTCACACACACACACACAAAAGAAAATTCCAAGTACGGTTTCTATGAAATGTGTATCGCATTTGCACTGCCATAAATTCTAATTTGGCCATCGTAAGTTGGGGACTGTCTGTACTAGGCTGGTGGCCTGTATGGTGTGATCTGTGAACTAGAGGAAGGGGGTGAGGATAGAGGTGGAGTGGTAATGGAGAAGCTATCCCTGTCACACAAGTGAGAGAAAACATGGAGTCACAACCAAGGCATGGCCATGGGAAGAGAAAAGTGGGTGGAGTTTGGGGGAGAGTTATTAAGTAAATATTTTGTGTACTGAAGCACTTTGAGTGGTGAGATCCTTGGCACTTGACAGCCAGCTGGATGTGGCAGGCCAAGGGAGGGACTGAGGCTCAGCTCCAGGTCCGAGTGACTGGGCAGCTAATGATGTCATTCACAAGAGTAGGAGACAGAACCGATTTGGGCGAAGTAGAGGATTCCCTTTGAGACCTGTTACCTTTTGGATGTGTATGGAATATCCAAGTGGAAATGTACAGCAGATGTTTGGCTGGTGTATCAGGAACTCGGGAGAGAGTTTTTCTGTAGGTGTGCTGAGGGGTAGACCTGTGAATCATCCATACATAGAAGACAGTGAAACATGAACTGTCAGCCAGAATATCAACCAGAAGGCTGGGGGTGCTCATGATGAGAATCCTAACTTGTAATAGAAGTATGCACAAGGTAGCCCTAGAAAATGATTTTGAAAGAAATGTCAGTTGGGAAGTTGGCTAAAAACCAGGAGAAAGTGGTGTCAGAGAACCTATGGCAGAGAAAGTTTATAATGCTTACAAAATATTTTATAATATTTAAGTAGTATTGGACCTCTTCTGAATATTAGAAAATGTGCTTTGAATAAGTGGAGTCCAGAGCAAGTGCCTGTTAGGGTGGACCCCTGTCTTTTGGAGAAATCTGTCTGCTAGAGATCAGGGTGCGTGCCCTCCCACTATTTGGACCTAATTCTTCACATTCTAGTAAGGGGTTGTGTCTGTTTTTTCGTTTAAATGGGAGGAATTGGTAAAGGGCCATTGTAGTGGATTGAGTTATGTCCCCCCAAAACTTAGTGGGACTTGAATTGTGTCCCCCAAGTTTTATGTATTAGAAACTTAGCCCCCATGGTGACTGTTAAGAGGGTGGGATATTCTATTATAGTAATTGAAAGGTGGGGTCTTGAAGAGGTGATTGGATTGTAGGACCGTGCAGAAGTGAATGGATTAAAAAAGGTGGTCAGGGGTGTGGTTCTGAGGGCTTTAAAAGAAGAGAGAGGAGAGTCTGGCTTTTTCTCTCTCTGCTCTCTCTGCTTCCACAATCTTACAATGTGAGACCTCTGGGTCACTGTCGACACCACCACATGGACTTTGGACTTTCCAACCTCAGAAACTGTAAGCAATCAATACCGTTTTTCTTTATAAATCACCTAGTTTGAGGTATTTTGTTATAATATGCAACAGAAATGGACTAATACAGCCGTGAAAAACGATTACATTTTGTAATGCTGAGTATACTAAATATCCTGATTTGACCATTACATGTTGCACACAGGTATTGATATCCAACTCTGTACCCCACAGATATGTACAATCAACTATGTTTCAACAATAAAAAAATTAAATTGGGTAAAGATATCCTCCGGTTTTTCCTTCTCTTTGTTTTCAGTTGTTTTTAGAGAAAACAGTTCAGGTAGAAATGACTTTTCTATGCAGAACTTAAGACAGAAGTCCCACAGTTCCTTTAAAAATTTGAGCTAACTGGAGAGCAATATCCACAGCAACGTTGTTTTTATTTTTAAATTGAACTCTTTGAGTTTTCCGTGCATTTCAGATATAGGTTTCTTTAGAGCAGAAGGAAGGCATATTTATTTTAATGTCTCCAGGGCTCAACCCAGAGCCTGGCTTAGAAGAGTCCTCAATAAATGCTTATTTTTGTCTTTCTTGTTCATGATTACACAGTTCCATTTTTGAGAGCTTCCAAGCCCTCTTGAATCTTCCTGCTTTTCAACATCTCACGTCACTGAATTATGCCAATTTGTCTTTTGAATTTTATCAATTCTACTCTTTTTAATTACCTAAGATTTAATATTTTCCCCCCCAAGTGTTCAAGTGAAATGAGAATTTATTTTAAGTCTGCATATATGCCACAGCATTTGAGAGCTGCAGCTGAAATAGAGGCAGGACATCAAGGTTGAAACAGAAAACTGTTAGAATGACCCTGCTTCTCTTTCC
Organism: Galeopterus variegatus; assembly: GCF_000696425.1. Lineage (NCBI taxonomy): Eukaryota > Metazoa > Chordata > Mammalia > Dermoptera > Cynocephalidae > Galeopterus > Galeopterus variegatus. The sequence continues at coordinate 293,518 of NW_007726828.1, forward strand.
CTTCCATTAGAGTAACTTGTTTCTACTTCTCTTTGTTCTCTCTCTCTCTCTTTTAAATTTTTATTATGAAAAATTTCAAATATCTACTATCATGTACAGTATAACAAACCAAATGCGTTCTTACCGTTTATCACCTTAATTATCAAGAACTTTACTATGACATAATTAGAGTCTTATTAATGGCACATCCATTCCATACACCATACAATTCCTCTGTGTCAAAATTAAGCTCAAAATAAGTTCTGTTAGATTCCTTGCATACATTCTTGGAGACAGAATTAGCAGTAAGGAAGTCATGGTGACTTGACTTGTAGGTGATGATTGGATGAGAAGCTTTCTGGATCACTGCTCTGTCTTCCCTTCCTGTCTATTTTGTGATCTGCATCAGGAATTCATTTATCATGCCTCCCCAAGTGGCCTATTATGTGCTTTGAAAAAAGTAACTATAGGACCTTTGTGGGTTTAAAAAAGCCTACAAGTATACTATGCTTTCATTTGGATAATGCTTTCTTTGGTATTTTAAACTTCTTAACAAAATGTTAGTTTTCTTGCTGCTTTTCCCTTTAGGTATTCTTTTCTGTGACTATTGCTAGAGGATGATAGGATTTAGTAGGCTATGTATCCATTCTAGGTTCAGCTCTGTACACTTTTTTCAGGGCTCTACACATTTAGTGCTTATCATTGTGCTGTGGCAGGAGGTTGTGGGACCAACAATAATGTTTGCTTGTTCTGCACAGAAGTATTTCCTGTTTGCTTGCCAGTAAGATTGGGCTTCCTTTTTCAGAAGTTTTGCTGTTCATAGGTATTATAAAGTAAGCAATGAAAAGAAACCTTTTAGAGTAGAGAAAAATTTTCCAGGAAGAAGAAATAAAAGGTCTGAATTCATCACTCTTATTTCTACACTCTGAATATATTGTGTCTTTGGTTATTTAACTTTTCTCTATGCCATTTATATATTTTACTTATGAAAATTGGATATTTCTTAGCTAATGAAAAAATGTTTTATCTAAGAATTTAAATATCTTATTTCTGAGTGGGAAGGAATCTGCATTTTTTTTTTTTTTTTAGAAAAAAGTTTATTTTGGATTTTTTTGTTTACTTAAAGTCGGAGCTATAGTATATGTATGTACTTAGTATACAAAAGGGTGGCCAAGTTCATGAAGGTGAGCCATTATATTGTTTTCCTGCTTTTTCTTTTCTGAAAGTACTGTGTGGTTTCTTTTCTTTTATTCAGGGAATCAGCAGTCTCTTCAGTTCTTTGAAAGTGGTGCGTCTCTTACGACTGGGCCGTGTTGCCAGGAAACTGGACCATTATCTGGAATATGGGGCTGCGGTCCTTGTGCTCCTGGTGTGTGTGTTTGGACTGGTTGCCCACTGGCTGGCCTGCATATGGTACAGCATTGGAGACTACGAGGTCATTGATGAAGTCACGAACACCATCCAAATAGACAGTTGGCTCTACCAGCTGGCCTTGAGCATTGGGACTCCCTATCGATATAATACCAGTGCAGGGATATGGGAAGGAGGACCCAGCAAGGATTCACTGTATGTGTCCTCTCTCTACTTTACCATGACAAGCCTTACAACTATAGGATTTGGAAACATAGCTCCTACCACAGATGTGGAGAAGATGTTTTCGGTGGCCATGATGATGGTTGGCTGTAAGTATCTTGGCTTTTTTACTTTCAAAAAATTGTTGTTGTTGGCAATTTTCCTGGCTCCAATCTCTGACAGGATTAAAATGAACTACTCTGTCTTCAGGAAAGTGTTTAATCCATATCATTTGCAATGGGTTCAATTTTTCTTCAATTTTTAAAATATCTACTTTTGTGGGATACAGTGTGTTGTTTCAGTACCTACATATACTGCACAATGATTCACTTAGGTTAGATAGCATAGTTTTGTACCTGTTAGTTCACCACTTCTTCCCCCCCACTCCTCGTGGCCTCTGGTAACCATTGTTCTACTCTCTACGGCTATGAGAACAACTATTTTCTTTTTCTTTTTGATCCCACGTGAGTGAGATCATGCAGTATTTGTCTTTTTGTGCCTGCCTGACTTCACTTGACATGATGATTTCCAGTTCTATCCATGTTGCTGCAAATGATAGGATATCATTTCTTTTTATAGCTGAATAGTATTACATTGTGTGTATATACCATTGTGTATGTATACCGTTTTTTATCCATGCATCCATTGTTGGGCATTTAGGTTGATTCCATCTCATGCCTATTGTGAATAGCATTGTGATGAACATGGGAGTGTAGGTGTTTTTTTGTTATATTGGTTTCATTTCTTTTGGGTATAGACCCAGTAGTGGGAGAGCTGGGTAGTAAGGAAGATCTATTTTTAGTTCTCTGAGGAACTTCCATACTGTTTTTCAAAATGGCTGTACCAGCTTACATTTCCACCAACAATGAAGAGGGATTCCCTTTTCTCCACATTCTCTACAGCATTTGTTATTTTCTGTCTTGTTGATAATTCTAACTGGGGTGAGATGATATCTCATTTCAGTTTTAATTTGCATTTCCCTGATGATTAGCAATGTTGAGCATTTTTTCATGTGCTTGTTGACCATCTATATGTCTTTTTTTTAAGAAATATCTATTCAGGGTCTTTGTCCATTTTTTTGGTTCAATTTTTATTCAGCCTTAGAAAATAAAAGTGCAAAATAATATATTTTTCTATTCAGAATGTATTAATACTTGATAAAGAGGCTGGATAGAGTGACACAAAACTCAGAATAGAACTCTGTGATTTAATTCTGCTCATAGTGTTGTACCTGGCAGAGCTCTCATGAAGGGACCAAGACTAGCATCTGGACAGGCGACATCTGTCACATTCCATAGGTTTTATTGGTATTGCATTAAATTCTAAAAAAGCAGGGAGGATCTGATGTGAGATACATAGTTTAGAAAATATTTTAGTTAATACTGAATTCCTGAATTAAAGTTGACCCCAGGATACAGTTTTATGTAGGTTTTTACAATAAGACTAGTAAAAAAGGTTTATAAATCTAGTCTCCATTACAAACACTCTAGGTTGAATATATGCCTGTTTGAGAGATGAAAGGATTGGTATATACAAAGCCATTCAGCATGAGAAGTATCTAGGATTTAGCATGTATGCCTGAGTATCAAGTGTCTTGATGGTGTTCTTGGAAGCAGAATGCCTTCTAAAGTGGCCAAAGACCATGTGCTGTACCCTCAGAGACTGTATAGCATCAGATGACCAGAATATTGAGGAAATACATACCAAATAAACTGTTCTAAAAGATCCTGAGAAAGAGTTCACCACCATCCATGCCTTAAAGTTGACTTAGATGATTTATCCAAGTCTAATTTTGATACCTAGAGTAAACTTAAAATCATTGTCTGAAGGTGTGATTAGCACTATTAGCACCTCCTAAGCCTTTAGGTCATTAGTTTTTGGTCTAAGCCATCTTTTTTGAGATTCCACACTGCAGAGGTTTAGATTTTGACATTGATGGGAAAAATTTTGGAGTGGAGAGGCATTGGCTGGCTCATGAAAGGTCAATATCTTGGGTTTAAGCAGATAGTTTTCATAGATTAGAATGTCTGAAAGCTATTGGAGCACCAGCGTTAGCAGTTGTTGAGCTTCTGTGCCTCAAATACTCCTGTGCACAAGTACAAAAACAAGAATGCACAGTTTCTATTTGCCAGTTAGAACCTTCAGTTAGAGGGAAAGTGAGAATTCCAAGTGCTGTTTGCTCCAGAGGCTTTCAGGTAGAAAATGGTTTTACACACAGAGAGATACCAATGATGTTAAACTGATAACTATGTTCCAAAAGTGGTAAGATGTTGGCGAAAATGTGCTTTATAAATTCAGAAGACAACATTTTGTCAGACGTAGTATTTAGTACTGTACTACTTTTCATATTTATATAATGCATTTTGCCTTATACTTGAACATGGTTAGATTTTTAAAAAAGTTTTAATTTGAAGTATTTTATAGACTCACTGGAAGTTGCAAAGATAGTACAGATTTGTTGTGCGAATGAATGAAGTTGAAGATATCCCTGATGGTCATGGTGAGGATCTCCTGTCCTTGAATCCACCCATTAAGTCTCAGAAGAAGATATATGCTAGAAAAATTCAGTGTTAGAGTTTTGAGCCTGATTCCTGATGAGCTCACCACATTATCTTTCTCTGGGAGTATAGGAGGTCCTTTAGCTGTATTGCCCTAACCCTGAGTCTCTCACGTGGCCTGTTGATCTAAGTTCTAAGAAGTTAGTCAGTGGAAGCACGAACAACCTTTTCTCACACCGCTGCTTATCATGTTGGAAGTTCTCACATAGATTCAGTTGGGTTCTCAAAACTTGATTTGGTTCGGTGCTGGTCCCATTCCTTCTCTACTTTATGTATGGCCAGTTATACTTTCTAGGTATCAATTTCTTTCTCCTCTCTTCTTTTTCTTTTCCAAAGCTCCTGTCTTGATTTCAAGGTGAAGACCTTGTGTTAAGGCTGGTCTTTTTCTTCTCTGAGTTTCTGCTATCTCCTTTTAACAGCTGAGCAGGAGTATTCTGTTTAAATACCAACTTCTGGCGTCTTTTTGCCTGTTGACTTAGGTTTTTATTTTATGCTTCTGAATAAAAGGAAACTGGAGCCAGATTGTTTCTAGGGAGATGCCTTTTAATTTCCTTCTTAGTCCTTGGATTCTTGGTAATTTCATGGCATATTTCTTTTGATATAAACCAAGAAGTTTCTAGAAAACTGTTTGGACTTATAAAGTGTTATAGTAACTTTGCACAGTTCCAAAATGTGTTATACATACAAGCACAAAATATCAACCAAATGTGGATATTTTTGCTGTTTGCAATCTTAATATCATTTTTTTCTTTTTGTACAAGAACACCAAGGAAAATGAATAAACAAAACCCCCCCACTAGTGTTGCCAGAACCCAATATGTTCAATTCGGCTATAGCCAGGGATTTAGTGGAGTGTGTGTGTGTGGGGTGGGGGTGGGGGGCATGGGGTCAGGGAGGGGGGTGGGTAGGAAAGAGGGAAAAAGAAGAGGGAGGTAGAAAACTGAAAGGTTCATGCTTTTAGTTGTGCCAGTACTTTAGTCAACCTGTGCTGGCTGTCTGAGAAACACCACTTGTAACCTCATAACTCAGTAACCGAGGAAAATGTTTTATCAAAAGCTTGAAGGAGACACCAGCTGCCTATAGTCTGTTGAGAAAAATAATGACTACTTGTAAATGATAGCCTCTGTTTCTGGAGAGAGTCATCTGAAATTTTCATGCCTTCTAGCAAAATTTAGAAGTTTCAGTGGAAGCAATTCCAGTTTCTATGTTCTTTAGGAGCCCTCTTTTTAATGGCCTTGCCTTTCTGACTCCCAGGCTTTTGCTACCCTAATGCTAAATTGTGTGTGGACTCTGTTCATGAATACAATCTTAAGTTCCCCTTGTATCAAAAAAGAGTTCAAGGGCCGGCCCGGTGGTGCACTGCTACAGTGCGCTGCTTGGGAGCGTGGCGGCGCTCCCGCCGAGGGTTTGGATCCCACATACAGACCGGTTCCCGCTCACTGGCTGAGCTAGGTGCGGGCACGACACCGAGGGTTGCGGTCCCATTGCCGGTCCTGGTCCGGTACGGGCGCGACACTGAGGGTTGCGATCCGTTGCCGGACACGAAAAAAGACAAAAAGGAAAAAAAAAAAAGAGTTCAAAAAATTTTATGACCATTGCCTTCCCCAAGTCCCAGTTACCTGAGGTTCCCTCCAAGTCCCTCCAATGCCAGCAAGATCCCAGGATATTTTCCCACCCACTACATAGGAATTTCTTAGACTTAAATCCTTTATTCCTACATTTACTCAATATGGAGAATCCTCCTGCTCAGATTCCTGATCTGGGAGGGTTTCTTCATTCTTCTCAACGTAGGACTATCACTGTGCATTCTTTACTTCAAATTTCTCTTTTCTCATTTTGGCATGCTCCATGCCTTGAGTGACCTCCCCAGCTCTGGTAGCAGCCCTTACTCCCTGAGGGCAGTCAGGTGCTTGCCTTTCCTTTGTTTGTCCATTCAAGAGCGAGTCCAGCTACCCTCCTGACATTCACGAAATTCACTACCAAAGGGCTTTTGTGAAAGAGAATATTTTTGCAGTTTAGTTTTGCAGCAGTTGTGGAAAATAGCATATATGTGTGTGTGTGTGTGTGTATATATATATATATATATATATATATATATTTTAGATCAAGGTATGGGTAATCTCTTAGCTAATTCGCTCAGTAAATATTTAATGATGCCTTCATGAAATGTTTTCTAATGCATTTCATTTACATAATTGTGTTATTGAGTCCCTAATAATGTTCTATTTTCCAGAGATTAGCAGACTGACTAATTTTGCTGCTGTTCAGAAAGCACCTTAGTATACTGATGGTTTATTTTGATGGCTATAAAACAAAGGAATACAAGTATGGAATTTTCCTAATATGATTATCCTCTTGTCTTGACATATTTTTGTGAATCCTCTTCTAAAGATTTATGAGCAAAACAATTACTTACTTAGTTCCTTCTTTATTACTAAGTTATCACATAAACTATTTTAGTTTAATCCAACCATTATAAAGAAGTTGACCTTTGCATCTTTCATTACAATTTTATAAAAGAAAGAAATATATAAAATAAAAATAAAAGTTACTAATAACTCTTTGCCATAAGTAATTTATGTTCAATTTTAAGTTTCTTTCTCTTTCTGTCTTCATTATATATATGTACAAGTATATGTGTATTTGTTTTAATACATTATTAAATACATTATTAAACATGTAGACAGCATATACCCATATATCAAAGGGCTACAAGATTAAACTTTGGGTATTCATTTTATTTGAAAAGCATTTATAAACTCTTTCCATTGTTTTCTGCTTGGTTGCTAAATTGAGGCAGTCTAACTCACGTGGTATGTGACAATCAGAATCTGTCATGCTGTGATGCCATGCAAACTGAATCTTAAAAAGTAAAACAAAGAAAAAGTAAAAATTATGAGTATGAAAATTGCTGGGCTTTAATTGGTAGACAGCAAATCCAGTCATAATGATGCTAGTATGCAATTTCCAAATAGGATATAATTGATGATAGCTTAAACAGTCTAAAAACTTTCTGTAATTGACTGTTATGGCTTATAATGCAGGAAGCAAATGGTTTAGCACATTTAGAAGTATAGCAGGACCATCTGCCAATGGATGTATTTGAAGGGAAATTTGAACCTCCATGTGGGTGGTTAAGTGCCACTGGGGAGCATTTAGTTACACATTGGTCACCCAACATCATGCAGCAGAGACCAGTGCCATGCAGCATACTCTAGCTGAAGAGCTCATTTAGCATCCTCTGTGGGGTTCAGATAAAAGCCAAGCTGAGATTATGGGATTGCCCTGACCCCTCCTCATAGGAAGAGGAAGTAAGTACGAGGGTACTTCAAAAAGTTTGTAGAAAAATAAAATTGAAAGATAACATGAATCTTTTCATGAACTTTTTGAGTGCCCTCGTAGAAGGTGGAAAGACCCAGAGATTGTGAAAATATACAATAAATTGGAGCAAAGACTTTGTGACCTTGGAGAGTCTTTAAATCTCTCTGGGTATTAGTTTTTCCAATTGTGAAATGCAGGAGTTGAAATACATGACTTTTAAGGTCTCTTTTAGAGCTAACATTCTATACAACTGAGATTCTGTTAGTGTAGTTATATCACTGTTTGTGGAATGGGGCTGGTTATTGGAGATGAAGTCAATATGGGAAGGAAGTGGTGTCACTTAAAGATTTTAGGGCATTTCATGTATAGTCCATACCTTGTTTTAAGGAGTAAGATGTATCTTCTGTGGGAAATTGAAAGTAAAGAGTTGACAGGGAAGATTGTCGGGAAATATGGAGAAAAGAAAATATGTTTTTGGAAAGAGAAGTGTTTTTCCACATAAGAATTAGGCAGTTAGGAAGACTGAAAGACATTTATCTCAGGGTGAGGGAATGGGGCCCAGGAAGAGTTCTGTACACCATGCCCAGTGGGGAGTTGGAAGGATGCTTGACCTAGATGGGTATCCAGGCAGGCTTAAAAGTGGGTTGGTCCCCTTTTCCAATATTTAAAAAAATTCTTCCACAAATCTTAGTATGACTCTTCAGGTAACCCAGGTATAATATGAAGTTAGACATTAAAAATCTTTTTGTCATTGCTATTGTGGTATAGGTAGGAAATGAAGTGTGAACAGGCTGATCTTCATTTCTGGTTTTAGTTTTAGCCAGATGGAGAGAGCTTTAAGCCTGATGTTTATTTTGGAAACTGGGTCAATTCTTTGTGTCTGCTTTACCCCAGCTTGTAAAAAAGACCTTTTCTTTTCTTTAATGAGCTGAGTATCCCATGAGGAAAAACATTTCGTGGAGCCCAAAGTTCAGGGTAATAGGTACCTTTTTTCACAGTTTAGTAGTTTCAGAGGTATATAGTCCAATGGTTAGAAATAAAGTGATGTGCACTTTATTCCCCAGTACTTATTCAAAATAGAAACTTGTGTCTTTTGAAGGAATGTTCTTTTTTTTTCTCCTTTTTTTTTTTTTTGTCTTTTTTCGTGACCGGCAACAGATCGCAACCCTCAGTGTCGCGCCCATACCGGACCGGGACCGGCTACGGGATCTCAACCCTCGGTGTTGCGCCCGCACCTCGCTCAGCCAGTGAGCGGCCGGTCTGTATGTGGGATCTGAACCCTCGGCGGGAGCGCGGCCACGCTCCCAAGCGGCGCACTGTAGCAGTGCGCCACTGGGCCGGCCCTGAAAGAATGTTCTTTTATACTCATGTTTCTTCTTATGCTTAGTCACATTTTCACAAAGCCTCTCAGAATCTGTAAAGGTTGAGTTTTCCCTGAAAACAACAGTAAATTTTCATGGTGCCCTAATATTATTATTATTGTTGTCTATTTTACACTTTTATTGAAGTGTAATATAGATATGGAAAAGTGCACATATCATAATGCACAGCTGGATTAATTCTCACAAGCCAAGCACACCTATATACTCATTCACATCAAGAAACAGAGCATTACCAACACCACAGAGAGCCCCTTGTGCCCTCTTCTAGTCACAACCCCCACTGCAGAGAAAACCTCTATCCTGGTGCTTAACAGCATAAATTAGTTTGCCTCATGTACTCTTATTTTTTTATTTTTTCAATTTTATTTTTATTTACTTTTGTGGGTACAGTGTGTTGTTTCAATACATGCATGTACTGTATGATGATTTACTTAGGGTAGACAGCATAGTTTTGTACCCGTTAGTCCACTCTTGGTGGCCTATTAACTAGCCTGGACTCTATGCAAGGATCTTGGTCTCTGGAACTGCTTTGTGTTCTTGTATCACTCAAAATTATTTAATTCATTCAGCATTGTGCCAGGTGTTCTGGTAGGCATTAGTATTTGGGAGACACTAGATACTTCCCAACCCTCAATAAGCTGGTGATAGGGAGAGAGTGTCAGGTAAGAAAGTCACTGAGCCATCTCTTTCTCTCCCACTCTAGGTCTATTCCCACCCCCATCCCAATGTCTGTTTCCTTCTCCATTTACATGTCATCTCTCTTTATACTGTGAGATAAGACCTAAGACTGAATATGGGAATAAAGAAGTTAGTCTCCTAAGAACAGGGTCTGTGTTTGTTCTGTTCAGCAATGTATATTTATCACAAGACATTGTCTCATCGAACATGTTGAATGAATGATTGAATGAAAAAAGTTTACCTAGCTCAGTCTGAAACCAGGAAGGTTTCTAGGAAATCTCTGAGCTCAGGGAAGAGAACACATATGAAAAAACATAGAAATGAAGAAACATGGCCTTTTGGGGAAGTGCATATATTTCACTTTGGCTTGAATGGAAAGTAGATGTGGATGCGGAGGAAGGAAGAAACCAAGATATCAAAAGGCCTTACATAGCTTGATAAGGAGTTTGCCTTTTACCCGGAAGGTTGTGAAATAGATAAGAATTTGATTCTTTATTATGGGGAATGGATTGGAGGAGATAAAGGATGTGGGTAGAGAAACCAGTTAGGAGGAGACTGGTGCAGTAATCCAGGAAGCCATAAACAGAGATGGTAGGTCTATGGAGGTGGTATAGGTTTAGAGTTGCCAAATATTTTTTTTTACGTAAAGGGCCAGGTAGTAACTATCTTATGCTTTGAGGACTGTAAGGGCTCTGTTGTAAATACTCACTTCTGCTGTTGTAGTGCTAAAGCAGCCATTGACAATGCATAGACAAATGAGCTTGGCTATGATCCAATAAAACCTTAAACAGTTTTATTTAAAACTGGCTGGGAAGTATCTAGTGTCTCCCAAATACCAACGCCTACCAAACACCTGGCACAATGCTGAATGAATTAAATAATTTTGAGTGATATAAGGACACAAAGCAGTTCCAGAGACCATGATCCTTGCATAGAGTCCAGGCTAGCTAACAGGCCACCAAGAGTGGGCTGATGGGTACAAAACAATGCTGTCAACCCTAAGTCAATCATTGTGCAGTACATGCATGTATTGAAACAACACACTGTACCTCACAAAAACAAATAGAAATAAAATTGAAAAAATTTAAAAAAAATGAAAGTATGTTAAACAAAACTAATCTATGCTGTTAAGTGCCAGGATAGAGGTTTTCTCTGCAGTGGGGTTGTGACTGGAAGGGGGCACAGGGTGGCAGAACAGATTTGGCACATGGGCTGTAGTTTCACTTTTGTGAAAAGACTGTGGACTATGGAGTCAGACAAATCTAGGCTCAACTTTTTTTCATCCTCACTTATTAACATTTCACATTAGTTGTATAAATTGTCATATGACAAATGAAGATAGTACTTCCTACATTGCAGAGTTATTTGGTATACCCTAAAACAGCTTGTATGTGAAATGCCTGGAACCTTTTTTTAAAGTTGTTATCGGTGAATGAATGAATATGTGAGATACTGTACAAGGAAGAGTTCAAAAGGGCTTGTAGATTTCTGGCAAATTCAGCTGAGTGAATGACTGAAGCTCTTTTCTAACACAGGAATGAAAGAGCAGTTATTATTGGAAGAGGGTAGTTCCTTTTCAGCAGTCCATTCTGATGGAGATGTCCATTAGGCAGTTAGAAATGTGGTTTTGACTTCCAGAGATGTGAGGCATGTAGAGATCTCTTTGGGAAGCACAGTGTATAGAATGTAACCGGTAATAAGGAAGAATGAAGCTGGCCAAGGGTGGACATTTGAAGAAGGAAAGCCACAGAGAGGCTAAGAAGAGAACTGAGAGAGGTAGAAGGAAAAAGTGGCTCCAGAAGGAGAATTTGTTGCTAACAAAGAATGAGAGAACTTTAAGAAGGAAGGAGAAACAGCAAGACAACTGGGACAGGAAGTCAGGAGAGATCTGTCAGGCACTAGGAGGTCACTGGTGACTTTCTATGAGTAGTTGCACAGGACAGTTGAGAAGAGAGAGCCACATGGGGAATTTGTGGAATCCAAACCATTTTTTTTTCTATGCAAAGGAAAATAATTAGTAGAATATTAGTCTGTTTCTGTTGCTTATAACAGAATATCTGAAACTGGGTAATTTATAAAGAAATAGAATTTACTTCTTACAGTTTGGAGGCTGGGAAGTCCAAAGTTCAGGGAACACGAGTGGTGATGGCCATCTTGGCCCTTCACAGCAACATAGGGTGTCACATGGCATATGCTTGAGCAAAAGAGAGCTAACCTCCTCACTTGCTCTTCTTTTAAAGCCATCAGAACCATGCCCATTACTACTTATTAAACTATCAATGGATTAATCCATTCACAAGGTCCTCACAATCTAATCACCTCTGAAAAGACCTCACCTTTCAAATACCATAATTGGATTTCCCACCCTCTTAACACTGTCACAGTGGGGATTACATTTCTAATACACGAACCTTTGGGGAACACATTCAACCCATAGCATGTTGCCATTAACCAAGTGGAGGTAGATCATGCTATTATAGTATTTTTCACTTGCAATGTTTTTTTTTCTGAATCAACTTTCAAGCTCAACAAGATATATTTAGATTATTAGATGCATAACATATACCTTTGTTCTAAAATAGAAAGTAAAATTGACTTGGAAAAAGGTTTTTATGGAATTCCCGTTTCTAAGAACAGATATTTTTGTCAGAGGGGAATTTTATTTAATGATGACTACAAGATAATTTGGTGATCTTCTAATAAATTTAGTTTTGATTCCTAAGAAAATGTATATTACCTAGGACAGACTATTATGTGGTAAGTAAAGTGGTACTCTGCTGGAGAAAAAACTGGGGATTTATATGATCTTTATATATGTATCAATCAATTGACATATGATTTTAATTTTACTTGAAATAAAATACCTACAAAATTTTTCATAGGTTGAAAGGCTCACAAATTCATATATGAATATATTTAGAACTCATTAAAATATAAATGTCATACCAAAAGGCCTTTACGCATGGATTTAAGAGTAGCTTCGGTATGCTAACAGAGGGGATTTTCTTTGCAGCAATACTAAGCCAGCTCCTAGTGACTTCTTCTTGCATAACTTATTTAATATTTACATAAGTTGTGATGACTGAGTTAGGCCCCCTTGGGAGGTCAGGTGACAGGCACACAGTGCTGGCTTTGGGCTGTATGCATTAGTAAAAAGATCTTTATGGGATGATAACCATATCCAAGTTTACTCTAAGGAAATACTGTAGGCTTTAAAAATTCTCTTTGAAACTATAGCTATCCTTTTAGATACTATCTTCTTTAAAATTGAATTTATTTCTCACCATCCCTAAAAGTCTTAATCTATGAAGCTCTAATTTGGGAGCTTCACTGAGATTTAAAATGAATATGAAGGGAAGACACTTAAATTCATGCCTCTAGTTAGGCATTGGCAAAGGAGGCAGGTCTAGTGTTGACTCTTCAGATGAGACATTGATATGGGAGTCATAGTCCTCAGGAACTTTTCTTACACTGGACTTCCCTTGAGTTTGCCTATCAGTTTCCTCAGAAAAGGCCCCAGAGGACCCCCTTAGTAGGTGTGTTTCCCCAACTTTCTTCCCTTATGAGGGCCTAGCTAGAGAATAGGTCTCCCTCCCTCCCATCCATACACTGACACTAAATTCCTTCATCCCTTGTCTTTTTGCTGGACCATTCCCTAAAAACTCCTCATCTGGTTCTACCTGCCTCTTTTTCTGTTCCAGGATTACCTGGCACTAGCTGGAGTCAACTACACAGCCATGTGAACAGATGCTACTAAAATGTGTGGTTCACAATCTTATGGATCTTTACTTCATTTAGGTCAGCTCCCTCTCCTCTTGTGCAACTCTCACATGTTCTCTTTCTCCCTCTCCCACACTTGTGTCCACCCTTCATCATCTCAGCAGATGGTCTTCCTTTCATGTCTCTGAAAAAGAAGAGGGTAGCTGTTGCAGATGTGCATCCCTTTACACTCCTGAGTCTCCTCTTACAAAGGTGGGCCAGGGAGGACAGGGCAAGCCACACAGGCCCTCGCAGGACGAAGTAGTGGCTTTTATTTTGTGTCAGATGAGAAGACTTTTCAGGGTTTTGGGCCAAAAAGTGGCATGATTTGTCTTATGTTTATAAAGATCGATTTGGCTGCTGTGTGGAAAACTGGCTATAAGGGATCAACGATGGAAGACGGCAGACAGGTTAATAGTCAAGGTGAGAGAGGACTGTGAGGGTAGTTAGAACTGGTTAGATTATAGACATATGGTTGGGACAAATGAAATATAAGAGTATGAGAGAAATAGGATTGACTTTAAGGCTTTGGTGCAAGCAAGTGCCATGCTAAGTTGGAGATGGTCGTACGTCACGTTGAGTGGACAGTTCTATGTATGAGTCTAGCATTCAGGGAAGTGGTCCGGGCTGTGGATTTACTTTGTAGCTTGATGTCCCCCTGCCTCCCTTCTTCTCCTGTGTTGTACATCTGTCTGTCTCTCTTCTGGCTCTTTCTTATCAGCCCATAAACATGCTCATGTCTCCTCTGTCCTAGATAATATTTATATATGATCACAACACTTGATCTTGCATTCTCTTTGTCTTATTATCTACCAGTTTTTCCCTTTTCAAGCTTCTAAAACATGGGTCTTCACTTCTTTATCTCCGTTTACCCCTGTTGAGCATGGACTTCTCTCTCTGTACCGCCTCTCCAAGTACATTTGCTAGATTTCACAGAAATCCATATGGAAACACTTCCTTTGGCTTCTTTGATGTTTCTCTCTCTCTCGCTGGTTCCCCTGCCACCTCCCTTGCTATTTCTTCTCAGTTTGTTTCACTGGATCATGTTACTCTTTCTCTCTCTTAAATTTTGAAAACTGTGATATTGGGAACAACTTATGGAAAGATCAATGGCAGCTATCCTGATAGGCTGAACATTTTCTCCCATGGGAGTGATTTAGTGGGAGCTGGCTAACTTCCAGTCATTTCCCTGATCACTTTGCCTGATAGTCCCACCACTGGATATCCTGCCTTGTGTGTCCTTGACTCCACTAGGTCCATCTGAAACTGCCAGTTTTGTTCTCTAAAAGATAAGTCTCCAGCCCCTGCTAGCATACCAGCAGGGACTGAGCTTCAAACTAGCTCACTGTTGAGAAAAGAAGTATTGAGATTCAGGGGAGGGTGGAGAATGGGCTGCCACTTGGCAGGTAGGGGCTGGAAGAAGCTAATCTGATGATGCTAAGAGGGAAGAAACTCTTCAAGGACTCTGTTTTCTTCCTAGCTCTATGGTAGCGAAAGTAATCAGGGATTGATAATTCATACTGTCGGGTCCGCCGCCAGCAGCCGACCCATACAGCCCTAGCCTCGTTCCTTTCAGTGGGCGAGCGAACGGCCTGGGATTCCTCTTTCCCTCCGGTCCCCTTTGGAAGGAGACAGGGGAAGAGAGCCGTGAAGAGACGTGAGCACACCCGCCGGCCCCCCCAAAACAGCCCAGTTAAAGGACACTCAGACACGGCGGGGGGTTCTGTCAGAGCAGTTCCGTTTATTAATACACAAGCATTGGCTTTTAAAGGTAAATGGCAAAGGCAGGTTTTTTACATCCTCCAGTCAGCTTAAGGGTTAAGGGCATGCATCCTGTCTCAATACCTAGCTATTGCAATTACGCAGTGTTCACAAGTGAGACGCGGTGGGGGTTATGTCAAGCAGTGCCGTTTATTAACACACAAGCATTGGCTTTTAAAGGTAAATGGCAAAGGCAGGTTTTTTACATCCTCCAATCAGCTTAAGGGTTAAGGGCATGCATCCTGTCTCAATACCTAGCTATTGCAATCATGCAGTGTTCACAAGTGTGGCCAATAAGGGCTAAGGCAAGGTTCCCGCAGACACTCCCACCCTGCTTTCTCCCGGCGCCGTCTTAGGCTGCCACGTTAATCCACTTGTAATGTCACTTTAAGGTGGTGTTAGCTTTTTAAAGGCCCAACACATACCACTGTGTTCCTGGTACACTGCCCTAAAACCTTTTTTCTCTAGTCTGTCTAAAGGGTCCCTCTCACTCTATATCTTATTATCCAGTTGTTATGGTCTGTAGTTATATTCTTTAATTCTTTCTTTATATATTTGTTGCTTTCTCTTCAACTAAAATGGGATCCACAAAGGCAGGGAGCTTGTTTGACTGGTTCAACTCTGTTTCACTGGTATAAAAGGAGCTTACTAGGTGCTCAATAAATTCTTTTTGAAGAAATGAATGGATTTTAATACTGTATATTTGAAAAGTTGTAAATTCAGAGTAAAACAAAACCACACTAGTTTTTCAGACTTAAGTACTTTAGTGGTGGGTTTAAATTTTTATCCAATGAAACTTAGAAGTATGAACATATGGCTGACTTCATTTTTCTATAACAGAGCTAACTTAGTGTGTGCCCCTGTCCCCTACACTTTTCTACCTTTCAAGTGCCTTTGACTGCTTAGCTGTCTTATGGTTGTCTGGCCACTCTGTGTCTGTTACATCCCAGAGTTCTAGATGGGAAGCAGGATATATTTCTTTGCTGCTTTCCAACTTCCCCTCACCCTATTTCAGGTTTCTTTGGTCTCCTCCTGTAGTTACTTCTGTTCTGCTCACCTGTGTATCACTGCCTCTCCCCCCATGTTTTCTGGAAAAGAGCTAAGATTTTAACAGTAAAAACAAAACACAATAAGAACAACAAAAGCCATTTGCTGTCTCAAGGGCCTGGTAGTTGCAAGGGAAATCTATGCTTTCGAGATTATTGTTTTGGTCATGGGCTTTAAAAAGTCTAATTTGAAACTCAAAGCCCAGCTGCTATCTTTGTTCTTGGCTGTGTCCGTACTCCTCTTGATGAATGACTGCCCCTGTTTCAGTGAGAGGACAGCAGAGGAGCCATTAGGAGGAACCAGGAATTAGAGGAAGGAGGATGCTGTGTGTGTGTGTGTGTGTGTGTTCCTCATTCTCAATCATGATTGAGTCCTGGCATAAGTGAATTTGCCATACTTCCAGTCTTTTTTTTTTTTTTTTTTTCTTATTTATTGGCTATAGGAGAGAACCACCTGGGAATTTAAATGGTTCGGAAACAACTATTTCTACCATATACACAATTTACTAATAAAGTTTAGATATTCTCTTCTATAGAGGGCAACACAAGGTCAGGACTCTTTAATTTAGATAAGCACAGATACCCTTTTTGTTGTGTGCCAATGAAGCAAAACCATATAAGTATATTTGAGAGAAATGTGCATCTTGAAAAAAGGGTGTCCATTTACCCAAAGGGAAATTTCAGTGGCTTCTGATGTTTGACCAGAACCTTCCTGTGGCTATGTGACTCTAACTGTTAATTTAGTCGTTAGGTAGAAGTTTTCAGAGAAAAAAAGGTGATTGTAATGGGATTTGGTTAATATGACAATACCAGAGCTGAGATAAACAGGAAGGGACCTAGAGCCCACCAAGGAACAGAAGGAAATCACAAATATTTTCCAAACGTCTGGCTCTCCTGCCTTCTGTTTCATTTAATCTGCATAGCAATTCAGATTATGTGCCTGTTTTTTTAAATTTAATTTTTAAGATAAAGTAATACTTGCAAAAAGTTTAAAGAGCCCAATAGTGCTATGAGATTTATTTCAAAACATAGAAATTCCTTGCTCTCCATGTCTTTTCCCATTTCCCAGAGATTACTTTCAATTCATTTCCATCTTTTTTGGTAGTATTTATCTTTTTATCTCTAAATAACATAATTATTGGAGAGAATTTTCAGTTTAGTCATTATCTATTAACTTCTACCTTTGAAAGATGAAAATATAATTTTTCTTCCTGTCACCTGCCCTTTCACCGCATATAAGGATACTTCAAAAAGGTCATGGAAAAATATAATTGAAAGGTAATGCAAATCCTTTAATGAATTTTTTGCAGTACACACACATACAAACACATTTTCCAATTTTCTGTCTTCTCAGTGAGTTTAGATCATACTTTTGATTGGATCAATAGTCTTTTTTCATTATCATAACTATGCAAACACCATTTCCAACTGAGTCATGTGGACTACTATGATTATTTCCCTGTACAACATTTGGTTTTTCCTAGGGTAAAAATTGCCATTAAAAAATACGTGTATATATTTTTAGTTTTCTATGCATTTCTTTTTAATTTATTCCCAAACTCTCCTCCATCGTGTAACTTTTATTTCAACAGCCTGGGAATTCTGGCTGTCTGTTGTTTATGGCTGAGGCCTTAATGTAGGGAGATCTAATGGGTTATTTTGTTGGAAATTCTCAACATCCATATTTTTGGGTCATTTCTATTGTGCTGCCAATTTCCTAAGAGAGGAATTTTCCAGTTTCCAGCCTGGAGAATGTAGCCTTTGCATTCAGCTTTTTGGAAGCTGAATGGGGAATAGAGCTGAGGGTTTGACACTAAGTATGTAAACATTCACATTACCTTGTGATTTCAGTGTGGAACACCTACTTTCTGCTCTTCCTTCAGTCCAGAGACCCTCTCCAGTCTTCTGCTGAGATGCAGAAAGGGAAGTTGACTGGCTCTGTGGAATTAGAAAGGGCATCTGGGGGGTGGGTGTCCATCTGCTTCTTGAACAGACTTTCAGTAAATCTTCCATTTCCAGCCCCACCTTTGCCCCTTCACTTCCTGAGGTACCTGGTGGTGGCAATTCCTGGGATATTTCGAAGTTCCATACTGCAAATCAGGTTGCTTCTTGGCTTTTCCTTCTGCTGGTTTAAGAATCGGCTTTCTTGGATCTGCTAAGTCAGTTACTACTTATCCTATGCTTTCCAGCTTTCAAAATCTTACCCCTCTTGTGTGTTCTACTATTCTCTTTGTCCTCGTAGCTGTATGGCTTTTAAAAAATCTATTTACTGTTACTTTGTGGGATTTCGAGAGGAAACAGGTACATACATGTGGTCAATCCTCCATCTTTGACTGTCTTTCTGTCTCTTTGCATGTTTCTGTTAGTTCTCCTGGTTCTTGATTCTCTGTCATTTGTTTATTATCCAGATTTATACATCTCTTGATTGAAAAGTCACCAGTGCTGTTTACTATTTGTCTAAAGCTACTTGTCAGTAAGGAATACCTGACCTTGTTAAACCCATCAGTGGTTCATTGCTATAATATCTGACTACTTAAGCTGTAAGTCTACTTCATTGTCTGCTTGGCTTCTCAACTATTCGTATTCTGTATGGTCCCTGCTCTTTGGAAGTCCCGTGCTGTTGTATACAACTTCTACTCAGTCATTCTCTCTGTGTTCATTAGATTCAGGCTTTCTCTGGTAGTACATCATTCCTTAAGCACATCTCCAGCAGAGCATCTTTCCCCAATATGGGTTAGCACTATAAAAACGATCAAGCATTCTGTGGGTTGAGTAGGGAGTCTAAACTTTTCACATAGGTTATACTTTAAAGTTAAAGGAAGGTATGAAATTTATCAACATCATGGATGAAGCTGGACCTAAATATCTTCTGTTTCTTAAAGTCAGAATTCTCTTATACTCTTTGGACTAGAAGTGGTCAGCAATAAGGGAGTGAGAGGAAATATACTCTCACTACTACTATGAGCTAAATTTAAAACAATCAGAGCTAAAATTCCTCTTCTACCAGCCTTTAATAAATAGAATTCTGTTGTCCATAGGGAATTCAGCACAGTGCTATTTGATGGACCCATTATAGGTATTTTCAGTTTGTGTTTGTGCTGAAATAGTGTCAGCTGGATTATTTAACTGAGCCAGACAGTGTAGGAAGGGAACATATGTGCCTTTGATGAAAGCTGCTTTTCAGTTAAAATCACTGGGATTCCTGTGAAGCTGTATCTTGTGAACATTGTTATATAAGCACTGGCTTTAAAATCTTTGGCCTGAGTCTCAAGTAAATAGGTTTATAGAGTATGGGTCTATTGGTTGAGCAGAAATGAAAGTGAAATGTCTTCTTGTTGTGGTACTTGGAATTTTCTGTTGTCAGATAGAACTTTTCCTACTGAAATTTAAAGTAGGAGAAGGCTGACTCATAAAAATCATCATGGCTAGTGGTAAAAAGAAAGCTTTAAAAGTATCATGATTAAAGGCTGTGTTCCAATTATAAACTGAGCAACCAGAGTGTCTGGAAAAGAGTGAAGAAAGCAGAAAGTAGTATGGGATGAGGTCAGAAAGGTAATGAGACCAAATCTTGAGGGCCCCGGTGACCATTTTATTCTGTGGATGGGGATGTCTAATGGGTTCTGAGTAGAAAATGATATGATCTGACATATTTTAAAGGGTCACTCTGATCATTGTGTCAAAGGTAAACTCTAGGGTGACAAGGCTGTGTGGGAAGAGACAATTCAGGGTAGCTATTGTAATAATCTTAGTAATGACGATGATGGCTCAGACTAAGATGGTGGCAATGGAGATAGTGGAAAGTGGTTAGACTCTAGCTGTGTTTTGAAGACAGAGCCAACAGGATTTTCTGATAGATCAGATGTGGGGTATTAATGTAAGAGAGAAATAAAAGATGACTCCAAGATTTTTTTGGGTCTGTACATCTCTAAGGGTGGGGAAGAATTTGGGGAAACCAAATTCTTTTTTTTTTTTTTACCTTTTTGTCTTTTTTTACTGACCGGCAATGGGATCGCAACCCTCGGTGTTGCGCCCACACTGTGCTCAGCCAGTGAGCGGGAACCGGTCTCCACATGGGATCCGAACCCTCGGTGGGAGCGCCGCCACACTCCCAAGCGGCGCACTCTCCAGTGTGCCACCGGGCCGGCCCGAGGGGAAACCAAATTCTAAGGGTGGGGAGGGATGTGGTAGAATTAGGAGATAAGTTTTGATAAGTCATGTTAGGTTTGATATGCTTGTTAGACATACAAGTGCAGATGTCTGGCAGGCAGTTGAATAAACAAATCTGGATTTCAGGGGTGAGATCCTGTCTGGAAGCATATATTTGGGGAATTGTTGGCATAGAGCTGATATTTAAAATCATGAGACTAGTTAAACCCTTCTGAAGACTGCATGTGGAAGGAGAAGAGGTCTAGGCATTAAGCCAGGGTGCATCCCAATATTTAGTGGTTGATAAGAGGAGGAGAAACCAGCAAGGAGACCAGGAAGTATCACTCATTGAGTTAGGAGGAAATATAGGGCAACTACTATGGAAAACAGTATGTAGGTTTCTCAAACAACCATGGAAAGATCTTCCATATGATCCAGCAATCCCACTTCTGGGTATATACACAAAGGAATGGAAATCATCATGTCAAAGGGATCCCTGCGCTCCCATTTTCAGCACAGCTCTGTTCACAATAGCCAAGACATGGAACCAACCTAAATGTCCATTGATGGATGACTGGATAAGGAAACTGTGGTGTATATATCACGGAATACTACTCTGCCATAAAAAAGAATGAAATTCTCCCATTTGCAACAACATGGTTGAGCTTGGAGAAACTTATAATGAGTGAAATAAGCAAAGTGCAGTGAGATAAATACCATATATACTCTCTCATAAGTGGGAGCTAAGAGATAAAGAAGAAAGGAAAGAAAGACCACAGTGGTGCATTGGACTTGAAGAGGGAGAGAACATACCGAGGGATACAAAGTGGAGTGGGGAAAGGGGGATGGGGAGGGAGGTCGGGGATAACTGAGGGGATAATTGGGTGGGGGACACAGGGTATAATCACAATTCGTGGTAATGAACATGCTGTCAGTATGGATCTGGCCAGCACATCTGAGGCACGAGTGGTGACAATTTGCTTTGTACCCCATAAATATTCATAACCAATAAAAACAAAACAAAACAGTAAAAAAAAAAAAAAAAAGGAGTGAGACATGCTGTAGGTCAGTTAAGGAAAGTCTTTCAAGGAGAAGTACATGAGCAGCCATGGGAATTTCCACTCACAGGTCAAGCAGGTCATTCCCAAGATTCGGAAATTGATCATTGGATTTTGCAGTCCAGTGGTCAGTGGTGACCTTGAGCAGATTTGGTGTAATTCTTAGAGGCAAAAGCTCTTGCTAACCTCTTTGAGCCTGTTACCTCATCTGTAAAATGGGGTAATAATATTACCTGCCTCATAGGGTAGCTATAAAAACTAAATAAATGAATTTATGGAAAATGCTCAGAACAGTGCCTGGCACATTGTAAATGCTAAACATATATTTATTGTTGTTCCTAGAAACCTCTATTTAGTTGCTTATTAAGTGTCAACCATGATCTTTTGGTGAGAGATCAATCCCCCCAGCTTCTGGCAATTAAGAATCCACCTAATTGAATGAACATACTATCCGTATACCTCCCTGCCAGGCCATCATTGAAGTTCTTGTTCAGGGTCTCAACAAAAAATTGGTAAATCTTAAAAATGTTGTAACTTTATTAAGCAAGAAATGAGGTTATCCCAACATGACTTCTTCCTCAAGGTCATGTGCTAGGTCTTCAAGATCTCTCCTGTCCTTTCTGGGTGCTTATCTATTCTAAATCTTATTTAGTAATGCCTAGTTCACGAGTCTCTTGTTGGAGTTCACCGTATTTTCTTATTCTTATTTGAAAACTACAATTAGGTTTGCCTTATTTCTAGTCTTTTGCCAACTCTGTTTTCTTCAAATATAGCTGGGAGTGGCACAATTAACTTCTTGTCAGGCTTTCCGTAGTGTCTCGAGGTGAAATCTGAGGGGGGCCATTTAAATTAGATGACCTCCTTTAGAGCTATTAATGTTTTGTTCCCTACCCTCCAATTTTTTAATTCTGGTAAAATACATGTAACATAAAATTTACCATCTTAATTTTTAAGTGCACTGTTTGGTGGTGTTAAATACATTCATAATGTTATGCAATCATCACCACCATCCATCTGCATAACTCTCTTATCTTGCAAACAAACTTTGTAGTCCCTGAACAATAACTTCCGTCCCCCCAGCTTCTGGCAACTGCCACTCTACTTTCCCTCTCTATGAATTTGACTACCTTGTTGTAAGTGGAGTAATACAGTATTTGTCTTTTTGTGATTGGCTTATTTCACATTCTACAATGTCCTCAAGGTTTATTTATGTTGTAGCATACATCAGAATTTCCTCCCTTTCGAGGCTGAATAACACTTCCTTATATGCATATACCACATTTTATCTGTTTGCCTGTTGATGGACACTTGGGTTACTTTCACATTTTAGCTATTGTAAATAATGCTGCTATAAACAGGGGTGCAAATACCTCTCTGAGACCCGGCTATTCTTTTGGGTATATACCCAGAAGTGGAATTGCTGGATCACATGTTAATTCTATTTTTAATTTTTTGAGGAACTTTCATACTGTTTTCCACAGTGGTTGCACCATTTTACATTCCCACTAACAGTGCACAAGAGTTTCAATTTCTCTCTACATCCTTGCAAGCATTTGTTTTCTGTTGGGATTTTTATTTTGTGTGCGTAATAGCTATTCTAATGGGTGTGAGGTGGTATCACATTGTAGTTTTGATTTGCATTTCCCTAATTATTAGTGACATTGAGCATCTTCCATGTGGTTATTGGTCATTTGTGTATGTTCTTTGGAAAAGGATCTATTCAAGTACTTTGCCCAATTTTGAATCTGGCTGTTCGTTTTTATGCTGTAGAGTTTTTGTTTTCTTTTTTTAATCAGTTTGTCTCCTGTTGGGTTTGTATCCTCTCTCAGCAGTGCTCATTATAATATACATTTTAGTCTGAATATCATTCTGCGTGAAATAGAGGACAGGCAGAGCAGGAGTCGAGGACTTGTGTGTCCTCTGTGTTATCCAATAATATTGACCCACAGCCAAAGAAGCAGGTGCTGTGGACTGAATTGTATCCACTGCCCCGCAAAATTCATATGTTGAAGCTCTAACCTTCCATGTGACTGTATTGGAGATAGGTCCTTTAGGGAGGTAATTAAGATTAAAGTAGGTCATTAGGGTAGAGCCCAGATCTAATGGGGCACCTTATAAACAGAAAGAGACAACAGGGCTCTCTCCACCATGTAAAGATGCAGTGAGAAGGTGGTCATTTACAAACCAGGGAGAGGGCTCTCACCAGAGCCTGTATGCTGGCAGGCTGATCTTGGACTTCCAGCCTCCGGAACTGTGGGAAGTAAATTTCTGTTGTTTAAGCCACTCAGTCTTCTTGTTTTGGCTGTCTACACAGCCTTAAGACAGCAGGGCTCTTCCTTCTTTTCCCTATTTGTTGTCCTTAGCATTTTTTTTGGCAAGCATTAGTTCTTTTGAGACTTTAGATTTTTTAATAATATAGTTACATAGGTTTTAAGATGTTGACAGCTTCTTTAACTGAATCCAACATAGTGCTTTGTGCTGATGACCATTTAAAAATTTCATGAGTTTATCAGAGCGACTATGAAAGTATGCTTTTAGTTTATCAGGCTTCTTAGCATCCACTCCTTTAATTCCCAAGAGCTGGTGCAAGCCTACCCTTCTTTCCTTTCTTGCCTCCTTTCCTGTCTCCCCCCCATTTTCCTTCTGTACCATCCACTTGCAGAATTTCCTGCTGGACATGTATTGAAATGTTTACTGTATGGTATTTTAGGATACATAAAGGTTTATCTCATATCAGTTAGTGTGTAGCCTTTGTCATTTTTAAAGCTTGTGAAAGTCTATAGTGGCAGTAAGAAAAGCTGATCTACACCTCTGCTTTACACATTGACAAAAAATGCCATTACCTGCAAGGAGTTTTCTCTGATTGTTCCACATCATATTTTTCTTAATGTGGGAATTTCTTCTTCAGTGTTATATCACAAAGCACTCAAACATGAAACCATAAGTACATAATTGGGAATTTAACTTCAGATTACAGAATTATGACTATGAGAGTTGACTAGAGGCTGCATTGTGGCCGCACGATTCAGACTGGGCTGTATCTGTCATATAGATACAAAGGAAAATGACTACTCATTGGGATTTAAGGTTAAAAGAAACTAGGTGTATGTGCTGGGGTGGTGGGAGAAGGTTGGTTAATATTTTATTTCTCTTTCTTCTACCTGTGAAATGCAGAATGAATATATATCTCTATCTCCATATAACATTATACATTATATTATATATAAATATATATAAATATGTATTTTAGGCTGACACAAATCTGATGTTGAAGAATATTTTTTATGGTACTCAAGGGAAAAAATATAACTGTACTTTTGGAGAATTTTCAAAGGAGGAGGAGGAAACATTTAGATGAACAGTTAAATATGCGAGCTACAGTTACACTAAAGAAAGACCATATGGTTTAATGCCATACATTAGTTTGTTTAAAACCCTTTGTGGTTTATTTTATATTTAAAATGAATGTGTGCTTTAATTAGTTTTGAAGTGGGCTAGGGAGGCATATGTCTTTTACTTAAACACAGTAATTTGCATGGCATTCTCTCCCTTATTCTTGGTGATAGATCTAAATTCTGGTTAACCAAAAAGTGTGGTCCACAGAGACCAGGCCAACCAATCCTTTGGTTTGTTTATTATTTTCCAGCTTTATTGAGGTATGACTGACAAATAAAAGTTATATATATTTAAGGTAAACAAACTGATGTTTTAATGTATGTGTAGTTATTACTATAATAAAGTTAATTAACATATTCATCACCTCACAGTTACCTTTTGTGTGTGTGTGGTGAGAACACTTAAAATCTACTCTCTTAGCACATTTCAAGTATATAATACTTTAGTATTAATTATTGTCACCATGCTGTACATTAGGTATCCAGAACTTATTCATCTTATAAGTAAAAGTTTGTACCCTTTGATCAAATCTCCCCATGTCCCTCACTCCCCAGCCCCTGGTAACCACCCTTCTACTCTCTGTTTCTGTGAGTTCAACTTTTGAAAATTTCACATATAAGTGAGATCGTGCATTATTTATTTTGGAGCCTAGCTTATTTCTCTAAGCATAATATAATGTCCTTCATGTTCATGGTGTTGTTGCAAATGGCAGGATTTCCTTCCTTTTCATGGCCAAATAATATTTCAGTGTGTGTGTGTGCGCACGTGTGTGTGCACGTGTGTGTGTGTATGTGTGCATGTGTGTGTATCCATTTATCTATTCACCAAGCAATGAACATTTAGGTTGTTTCCATATCTTGGTATTATAAATAATGTTGCAATGAACAAAGGAGTGCAGTAATTTCTTCAAAAATACTGATTTCATTTCCTTTGGGTAAATACACAGAAGTGGGATTGCTGGACATGGTAGTTCTCTTTTTAATTTTTTGAGGAACCTCCATGCTGTTTTTCATAATGGCTGTACCAACTTACATTTCCACCAACAGCATACAATTGTTACCTTGTCTTCACATCCTCACCAATACTTGTTATCTTTGACTTTTTGATAATAGCCATCTGTCCTACCAGATGTGAGGTGATATTTCATTGTGGGTTTGATTTGCATTTCTCGGATGATAAGTGATGTTGAGCACCTTTTCATATAACTGTTGGCCACTTGTATGTCTTCTTTTCTGAAATGTCTATTCAGGTCCTTTTCCCATTTTAAAATATGGTTATATGTTTCTTTGCCATTGAGTTGTATGAGTTTCTAATATATTTTGGATATTAACCCCTTATAGTTTGCAAATATTTTCTTTCATTCTGAATGTTGCCTTTTTATTTTGTTAATTGTTTCTTTTGCTGTGAAGAAACTTTTATTTGATGTAGTCCTATTTGTTTATTTTTGCTTTTGTTGCTTGTACTTTTGGTGTCATATCCAAAAAATCATTACCAAGACCAATTTCAAGGATCTTTCCCTTTATGTTTTATCTAGGACTTTTACAATTTAAGCTCTTATATTCAAGTCTTTAATCCATTTTAAGTTTATTTCATATATATCATTAGATAAGGTTCCAATTTCATTTTTTTGTATGTGGATATCCAATTTTCCCATTGTCATTTATTGAAGAGACCGTCCTTTCCCCATTGTGTACTCTTGATGCCTTTGTTCAAGATTAGTTGACTGAACATGTGTGGGTTTGTTTCTGAGTGCTCTATTCTGTTCCACAGTCCATGTGTCTGTTTTTATGCCAATACCATACTGTTTTGATTTCCATAATTCAGTAATATAATTTGTAAGAAGGGAATGTGATGTCTTCAGATTTGTTCTTTTTGCTTCAGATTGCTATGGCTATTTAAGGTCTTTTGTGGGTGATATGAATTTTAGGATCATTTCCCAATTTTCGTGAAAAATGTCATTGGGATTTTGATAGGGGTTGCACTGAATCTATAGATCACTTTGGGTAGTAAGGACATTTTGACAAAATTAATTGTTCCAATCCATGAACATGAGATATCTTTCCATTTGTTTGTTTCCTCTTTAATTTCTTTCATCAGTGTTTTATAATTTTCAGTGTACAGGTCTTTCACCTTCTTGATTAAATTTATTTCTAAGTATTTTATTCTTTTTGATGCTATTGTAAATGAGATTGTATTCTTTATTTCTTTTTTGGATAGTTCATTGTTAGTGTATAGAAAAACAACTGATTTTTGTATGTTGATTTTGTACCCTATGACTTTACTGAATTTGTTTTTTACTTCTAAGAGTTTTTTGTTGGAGTCTTTAGGGTCTTCTATATGAAAGATCATGTCACCTGAAAACAGAAACAATTTTACTTCTTCCTTTCCAATCTGGATGTCTGTTATTTACTTTTCTTTCTTAATTGCTCTGGCTAGGACTTCTAGTCCTATGTTGAAAAGAAGTGGTGAGAATGGGCACCCTTGTTCTGTCTCTGATCCTAGAGGAAAAGCATTCAGCTTGTCACCATTGACTATGATGTTAGTTGTGGGCTTGCCACATACTGCCTTTATTATGTTGAGGTACATTCTTTCTATACATAATTTGTTGAGGGTTTTTTTAATCATGAAAGGATATTGAATTTTATCAAATGCCTTTTCTGCATCTGTTGAGATGATCATATGATTTTTGTCCTTCACTATGTTGTGTTGTATCACATTTATTGATTTGCATATGTTGAACTATCCTGGGATAAATTCCATTTGATCATGGTGTATTATCCTTTCAATGTGCTGTTGAATTCAGTTTGCTAGCATTTTGTTGAGGATTTTTGCATCTGTGTTCATCAGGGATATTAGGTCAACCAATACTTAACATGTTGAGAATATGCTTAGATTTTTTTTTTCCTTATTATACTTTGCTTACCTGAAAAAAAATTTCTGGGTCTTCATTTAACTATTAATTATTGTCAAGTGCTTATTTTATATATATATATATATATATATATACACACACACACACACACACACACACACTCACACACACACTATATAATAAAAATTTATATGTGTATATATATTTGTGTCCTCAGTGCCTAGGCATATCTATTCATCTGGATGCATAGTTACAGAAGATGTATATGTAGCTATAGATGGAGATGAGGGTAAAGACATAAATGTAGATATCCAGGCTTAAGAATACAAAATCCAATAGAATCTTTTTCCTGCCTTCAAAACCTCAGGGATGCCAAAAGAAGACCACCTTATGCAACTGGATCTGGAAGTCAAGTTTAGATGCCTGAATGCATTATTATAAGCTGGGACTGAGAAGGTATATCGATCACATTCTTACATTCCAAAATAAGCCAGAAAAAGAGCCCTGGTTATAGACATAATCATACAGTCCTCTGTATGTCACAGAGTTGCTGTGAGAGCAAATGAAAGGACACATCACAAGCGTGTTTGAAGCTTTTGAGTACAAAAAATTATTGTTGGTATTCTCAGAATACTCAAAATTCAGTCCCTTAATGTGTCTGTTCCTGTCAAAATGGGGCAACCTAAGATGTATTTTATTCATTATATCTTGATCCAGAAGGCTGGCAGGTGAAAGGTCCTGTCCCTGTTCATTCTGAAATCAGATCATAACTGGCTAGTGGACCATGAGAGACAGGTCAGCCTTGATTCACTCAGGACCTTGAGAACTCTGGTGAAATGGGTGGAGAGCTGTTTCATCTTGGTTCTCTGGCTTATGCTTTCCAAAGGATGGTTGTCTGCTCTTCCTGTGCCCAGAGGTGTGGGGCCTTAGTGGGTCATTTATGGTCGTGAGAAATCATGTATCTAATCGAGATTTCCCAGAATGCTGACCACTCCAAACTTGAGAAGACCAGGCTTAAGTGATCTCCAAACCCTTCTCCATCACACTCAATTTCTATGATAGTCAGAACATTTTTTTCCCTTCACTTAATGGTCTATCAGACACTACATAACGAGTTAGGCTTTTGAGATTCTACCTACAAAGTCATGAGATTCTGCCTATAAGGTCATGACACATATATTTTATTATATTTTAAAAACAGGCTTAATTTATCTTCTTTTCATTTAGGGAAGTTATATGTTTTTAGTTCCTATTTTTGCTTTGAATTAATGAGTAGGTTTTTGGTAACAAGAGAGTGAAAAACGATGCCTTGTGTTCCTACAACCACATTTAATTGAGGGACATGCTGAGCCACATTTGACCATTTTCTGTTTCTGAACTAATGTCAGCTTCTCCAGTCTGCCATGGAATGTGTTTTTCAGTTCTACAACAAAGAATGAAAATAAAATAAATGTTTGGGAAAGCTCTTTGAGATAGCTAAATATAGCCATACAAAAGCACACAGGCATCGGTGGGAATGACAAATTAATTGTACTGCCTTTAAGTGATAACACAGAGCAATTAATACACTTAATTGCTTTATTGAAACAAAAAGCTCTTTTGCAGTTTGCATAATTTCTTTGTGTGATGAGAATGTTTCTTAAATTTATATACGAATGGGCTGTTAGGGCTGCCTGGCGCCCTCCAAGCGGCGCCTCATCCCCTGCCACTGGGCAGGCCTTGCTGGTGCCCACAGACAGGGATCAGTGCATCTCCCAAGCGGCTGAGAGAGACGCTGAGTCAGGACGAGGGAAGGCCGGCTAGTCAGACCCCGCCCCACCGCCTGGAACCAGCACTGTGCAGGTGAGCCAGCTGGCACCCACCAGCCAGCCAGCAGAACCGCGTGACTCCACATGGCCCCCCGCCCCCTACCGTCTTGGACCCAGGCAGGGGGGGAACTCCAGGCCCTGCCCCGCCACCCTGAACTGGCACTGCACACATGAGCCCGCTGGTGCCAGCCAGCCAGCAGAACCACTTGGCTCCATGTGGCCCCTCATCCTGCCTCAGACCCAGGGGGGATCACCAGCCTATGGATCTGACCCACAAGTTTGGACCAGCAGAACTCCATGTGTTAGGGGCTCATTCTACGATTACAGAGTCTAGAATGGGAACCAAGTTAGTTCAACACAACCACCACCACACCTGTCAAGCAAGACAGTTCACTCCTGTAGTAGCAACCAAGGCCACTCCACAGCCAACCTCAATGTAATAGAAGAAGCAAACCCCCTACCAAATGATCAAGCATCAGCAAAAAACACTAGAAGTACAAACAATAAAGAAGAAATGACATCACCAAAAGGATGTAGTAATGCACCAAAGTCAGACTCCATGGAACAGGGAATCCTTGAAATGTCTGAAAGAGAATTTTGAGTAATGATCTTAAGAAAGCTTGATGAAATAAAGGAAGACTCAATTAGAGAACACAATGTAACAAGAAAAAACATCCAGAATATGAAGGAGGAAATCTACAAAGAGATTAATACCATAAAAAAGAGTGTAGCAGAACTTCTAGAAATGAAAGACTCACTTAATGAAATAAAAAACATGACTGAGAGCTTGAGCAGCAGGGTAGAGCAAGCAGAAGAAAGAATTTCAGAGCTTGAAGATGGTCATTTTGAAATAACTCAGGAAAACAAAAAAAAAAAGGAAAAAAGAATTAAAAATAATGACGAAAACCTAAGAGAGACAACAGACAATCTCAAGCACTCTAACATCCAAATTGTGGGTATTCCTGAAGGACAGGAGAAGGGAAAAGGTATTGAAGACATACTCAAGGAAATAGTAACAGAAAACTTCCCAGATGTAGGGCGAGATACAGACCTTCAGATCTAGGAAGCTCAAAGGTCCCCAAACAGATTCAACCCAAAAAGATCCTCCCCAAGACATATTATAGTTAAATTCACAAAGCTCAAAGACAAATAAAGAATTCTACAAGCAGCAAGAGAGTCACTTATAGGGGAACCCCCATTAAACTAACAGCAGACTTCTCAACTGAAACCCTACAGGCCATAAGAAAGTGGAATGATATATTCAAAATAGTAAAAGAAAAAAACTGCCAGGCAAGAAATCTTTACCCAGAAAGGCTCTCCTTCAGAAACGAGGGAGAAATAGTGTATTTCCCAGACAAACAAAAGTTGTGGGAGTTTAGCACCATTTGACCAGCCCTGCAAGAAATTCTCAAGGGAGCCATTCATCTGGATTCTGAGTAATGGTGACCATCATCACAAATACACAAGAAAGAGCAAAACCCACAGTTGAAACAAAAAAGGCAGCAAGAAAGAGAAAGAAGCGAAACCATTCCACCTTAAATCCCCAACTCACATTGAAGAAGAGAAATAAAAGGGGAAATAATGATCAAAAGATATTTAAATGACCTAAATAGCAATTAAATGACAGGAATTAAACAATACTTCTCAATAACTACTGTAAATGTGAATGGGCTAAACTCCCCATTCAAAAGACACAGACTAACTGACTGGATTAAAAAGATAGACCCAAGTATATGCTGTCTTCAAGAGACCCACCTCACCTGTAAAGACACCCATAGACTAAAAGTGAAGGTATGGAAAAAGATATACCATGCAAATGGAAACCAAAAATAAGCAGGAATAGCTATTCTTATATTGGACAAAATAAACTTTAAACCCCAAAACACTAAAAAAGACAGAGAAAGCCATTATATAAGGATAAAGGGAACTATCCAGTTAGCAGACATAACAATCATAAACATGTATGCACCCAATACCGGAGCACCCAGATATATCAAGCAAACACTCTTAGACCTAAAGAAGGAGATAGGTCCTATACATTAATAGTGGGTGATCTGAACACCCCTCTCTAAGTATGGGACAGGACTTCCAGGCAACAAATGAACAAAGAGACACAGGATTTAGTCTGCACCCTAGACCAATTGGACTCGGCAGATATATACAGAACATTTCACCCAACAGCTAAAAAATACACTTTCTTCTCATCAGCTCATCGTACATTCTCTAGGATAGACCACATATTAGGTCACAAATATAGTCTCAGCAAATTTTTAAAAATTGAAATCATTCCAACAATCTTTTCAGACCACAATGGACTAAAACTGGAGATAAACAATAAGCAAATCACTGGAAGATATACAAATATATGAAAAATAAATGATAGGCTCCTGAATGACCTGTGGGTCCAAGAAGAAATTAAATAGGAAATCAAAAAAATTTATAGAAAGTAATGAAAATAAAGATACATCATACTAAAACTTGTGGGATACTGCAAAAGCAGTACTAAGAGGGAAATTTTTTGCAATAAATGCTTATATCAAAGAAAAAAAAAAAAGGAAAGATTCCAAATAAACGACCTAATGCTATGCCTCAAAGAACTTGAAAAACAACAACAATCCAAGCCTAAAGGCAGTATACAGAAAGAAATAATTAAGATCAGAGCAGAACTAAATGAAATAATGACCCAAAAAACAATAGAAAAGATTAACAAAACTAAAAGTTGGTTTTTCGGGAAGATAAACAAGATGAGACACACCATTAGCAAGATTAACTAAAAAAAAAAAAAAAAGAAGAAGAGAGAAGACCCAAATTAAAAAAAAATTAGAAATGAAAAGGGAGACATTACAATTGACACCACAGAAATACAAAGAATCATTAGAGACTATTGTAAACAACTCTATGACAACAAATTTGAAAATCTGGAAGATATGGACAAGTTTCTAGACACATATAAATTGCCAAGACTGAACCAAGAAGAGATAGAAAACCTGAACAGACCAATAACAAGCAAGGAGATTGAAGTGGTAATTAGCAAACTTCCAACAAGAAAAAGCCTTGGTCCGGATTGCTTTAAAGCTGAATTCCATCAAATTTTTAAAGAGGAGTTAATACCAATTCTCATGATCCTGTTCCAAACAATTGAAACAGACTCTACTCTCCCAAACTCATTCTATGAGGTTAACATAACTCTGATACCAAAACCAGATAAAGACACAACAAAAAAAGAAAATTACAGGCCAATATCCTTGATGAACCTAGATGCTAAAATCCTCAACAAAATATTAGCAATTAGAATACAGCAACATATTAAAAAAAATTATACACTATGATCAAGTGAGATTCATCCCAGGGATGCATGTATGGTTCAACATACGAAAGTCAATAAATGTGATACATCACATCAACAAGCTCAAGGACAAAGACCATATGATTATCACAATAGATACTGAAAAAGCATTTGACAAAATTCAACATTCCTTCATGATAAAGACTCTCAACAAATTAGGCATAGAAGGAAAATATCTTAGCACAATAAAAGCCATTTATGACAAGCCCACTACCAGTATTACTCCGAATGGGGAAAAATTGAAGGCCTTCCCTTTAAGGACAGGAGCAAGACAAGGATGACCACTCTCACCACTTCTATTCAACATAGTGCTGGAAGTACTAGCTAGAGCAATCAGGCAAGAGAAAGAAATAAAGGGAATCCAGATTGGAGATGAAGTCAAACTTTCTGTGTTTGCAGATGACATGATACTATGTATAGAAAAACCTAAAGACTCCTAGAGCTGGTTAATAACTTCGGTAATGTTGCAGGATACAAAAGAAATGCCCCCAAATCAGTAGCATTTATATACTCAAATAGTGAATTAACAGAAAGAGAAATAAGTGAAGTAAGCCCATTTACAATTGTCCCCCCCCCCAAAAAAAAAAAATGATACCTAAGGATCAATTTAACCAAGGAGGTTAAAGACCTTTACAATGAGAATTACAAACCACTTCTGAAAGAAATTAAAGAAGACTCAAAAAGATGGAAAGATATTTCATGATCTTGGATTGGAAGAATTAACATTGTGAAAATGTCTATACTATCCAAAGTGATCTACAGATTCAATGCAATTCCCATCAGAATACCAGTGACATTCTTCACAGAAATGGAAAAAACAATCTTACCTTCATATGGAAAAGCAAAAGACCCCGAATAGCCAAAGCAATCATGAGCAAAAAAAAAAAAAAAAAAAAAAAACAAAAAAAGCCAGAGGCATAACTTTGCTTGACTTCAAATTATACTGCAAAGCTGTTGTAACCAAAACAGCATGGTATAAAAATAGACATTCAGACCAGTGGAGTAGAATAGAGAACCCAGAAATCACTCCTCAGGCTCATAGCCATCTGATATTAGACAAAGGCAGCAAAAATCTACATTGGGGAAAAGATTGCCTCTTCAACAAATGGTGTTGGGAAAACTGGATATGCATATGCAGAAGAATGAAACTAGATATGTATCTTTCACCATACACTAAAATCAACTCAAAATATATTAAGACCTAGGTATAAGACCTGAAACTGTAAAATTACTAAGGGAAAATATAGGTGAAACACTTCAGCAGTTAGGTCAGGGCACAGGCTTTATCTTTTTTTTTTCCTTTTTGTCTTTTTTCGTGACCGGCAATGGATCGCAACCCTCAGTGTCGCGCCCGTACCGGACCGGGACCGGCAACGGGATCGCAACCCTCGGTGTTGCGCAGGGCACAGGCTTTATGAACATGAGCTCAAAAGCACTAGCAGCAAAAGAAAAAATAAACAAATGGGACTGTATCAAACTAAGTTTCCACACAGCAAAAGAAACAATCAACAGAGTGAAAAGACAACCTACAGAGTGGGAGAAAATTTTTGCCAGCTATGCATCTGACAAGGGACCAATATCCAGAATATACATAGAACTCAAGCAATTATACAGTAAAAAAATAAATGACCCAAATGAAAAATGGGCAAAGGAGCTGAGTAGACATTTATCAAAGGAAGACATGCACGTGGCCAACAGATACATGAAAAAATGCTCAACATCACTAGTGATGAGGGAAATGCAAATTAAAATCACATTGAGATACCACCTCACTCCAGTTAGACTGGCTGCGATCATAAAGACAGTGAATAACAAATGCTGGTGAGGGTGCAGAGAGAAGGGAACACTGCTGCACTGTTGGTGGGAATGTAAATTAGTACAACCACTTTGGAAAACAATTTGGATTTTTCTCAAACAATTACAGATAAATCTTCCATATGATCCAG
>NW_007726828.1:328928-353582 GCF_000696425.1 Galeopterus variegatus
AACAACATGGATGAACCTGGAGAAACTTATGTTGAGTGAAACAAGCAAAGCACAGAGGGATAAATACCTCATGTGCTCACTCATTTGTGGGAGCTGAGAGAAAGGAAGGCAGGAAAGAAAGACTGCAGTAGTCCCATGATCCAACAGAGGGAGGGAACATTCCTAGGGCTACAAATTGAAGTTGAGGGAAGAGGGGAAGCAGGAGGGAGGGTGGGGGATAATTGGAAGGGGACAAAGGGTACGAAAGCAATTTCTGGTATTGGGTATGTCCCCAATATGAATCCGGCCCCCACATCATGGGCAGGAGGGGGAACAATCAGCTTTGTATCCCATGAATATTTGAAATAAAAAAAAGATTGGTAAATAAGATATAAAAGTGATAATAAACAATTAGTTTTCACTTCATACAATTAAAAAAGAAAAACCACACTGATTAATGATTTAAAAAAATTTCTATCGGGCCGGCTTGCGAAGCGTGGCAGCGCTCCCGCCGAGGGTTCGGATCCCACATACAGACCGGTTCCCGCTCACTGGCTGAGCGAGGAGCGGGGGCAACACTGCGGGTTGTGATACCGTTGCCGGTCCTGGTCCGGTATGGGCGCGTCACTGAGGGTTGCGATCTGTTGCTGGTCACGAAAAAAGACAAAAAAAAAAAAAAAAAAAAAAAATTTCTATCTTTTAAAGATTTGCAAAATAAATATACATTGAAACAAACAAAAAATTTATATACGAATGCATGACCTCTGATTTAGGGAGTTTGGGTAACATATATTTCTCTGTATTTTAAATTTTGTTTTCATTTTCAGACCCTATTTTTATTCTTCCTTGTGTAAATACAGGGGAAGGCAAGAAAGTGAAATTCTTTTTAAAATCTAACAGCTTTGAATAATTTATTGGTATTTCAGATTTCATGATTTAAGGAATCTTGTTTTCAAGATTATAATTTTTATTTCTTGGTGTGAACATAACCTGAATCAGTTTATTTCAAGCATTATATTTTAAACACAGAATAACTCTGAATCCAGTAGTTTTCAATTTGTATTGGAGGGTTGAAGATTTCTGAAGGATCACATTGGAATTGGGGGAGGGGCAAGGGAGTTGAGCAGGGGGATTAGACACTGTGAGCTAATGAGAGTTTGGCACCTCATTGTATGGCTAGCACTTAGCACAATTAGTAAACTGGAATAAATGAATGAACAAGTTCACCCCACACCTCTATCCCTGTTTTAACTTGAGAGATTCTGATTTTCCCATTTTCTTTATTGCACTCAGTGCAAGTTTTCCAGAGTTCACTAGAGAAATTCCAGAGATGATGTAAAATCTTCTCTGAGGGCTGCTGACCTGTTGCTACTGTTAACACACGTTAGTGTCCTGCCTCTGCTGTCTCCGTCAGCTGCCTTCTCTTCCCCATCCCTCCCCACCATCCTTCCTGGGCCTCTAGATCCCCTGCACCATTTGCCCCAGTGGGAGTTGGTATCCTAAAGTGCCGGTGACCACTTCTCCATTCCACCATTCAATTGGCAGAGTGATCAAAAAGACTGCCAACCCATCATGGAGATGGACAAGCTCCCTGAAAACTGTCATGCACCATATAAATGAAAGGTATTAATAATAGTTTTATATAGGAGCTTATTGATCTGTCAAAATAATTGATATCACCTTGCCAGGATTGGACAACCTGAGGTATCCTGGGATTTTGGCTGTCTGGTGTGCCTTCCTAAGCCTGCCCTGACCTCTCTTTCTACCCTTGGTTAGGAGATGCTATATTTAAATTTAATCATGTTCAGTAGACTATTTGACCCTCAGTACTCTGAGACAGAGAAAATGATTCGTCCTCTGACAGTGTCCTTAGATGATGCAAGATGAGTAGGTAGGTGATAACAATAGTGATCATTTATTGTACTTCCGTGATAGGCTGGCAGATTCTATTCATTTATCTTATTTCACAATGAACAGCTGACTGTTTTCCTAGGATGTCAGCTGTGAATCTCACTGCTTTACATACATTGACTCATTTCGTCCTCCTAATAAACTTTTGAGATAAGTGATACTATTACTCATATTTTACAGAGGAGAGAAAATTGAGCATGGAAAGATTAAATAACTTGCTGAAAGCCACCCAGCTAGTAAGATGTGAAACTTGGGAGGTTGTCTTGCTCTAGTCTGGAATGTGAGATGCTGTCAGTTTAATCATTTCAGCGATGCTGTAATTTCCTTTTCTGTTTTTCCTTTTAACCCTGTGGGTCCTGAAATACATTTATAACTTTATAAGACATATAGAAAAAGACCTGGAGCAGTTATATCTTTATTAAAATATTATCTCTAGGGAAGTGGCTATGATATTTGTTTTCTAATAAAATGAAAATAGCTTCATTTTTTTTCTGATTATAAAAATAATAAACACTTGTGAAGAAAAGTGAAACAATACAGAAAATACAAATGAGAAATCATAATTGCCAGAAGCCCCACTACCAAGGGGTATTTGGGTGAGTAGGCTTTCTGACATTTCTCTATGCACATGTACATATATACATACAGCATTTTTATATATGAGTCTATACTATACATGCTGTTTTGTAATCTATTTCCATGCTCCCGATGTGTTGGGGATATCTTTCTGTGGCAGTGATATGAATATATACCATGTTTTTGAGTAGTGCTGCCTTGTATAACTGTATCATACTTTAAGCAATCTCATATTGAAGAACATTTAAATTGCTTTTGATATTAACATTATAAACAATATTATGATAAACATGATTTTGAAAAATATTTTAGTTCATGGACAGTCACCAATTTGGGAGCAGATTCCTAGAAGTGGGATTGCTGCCACAGAGGCCATACGTATTTTTTGTTTGGGTTTACAGTGCTAAACCTAAAAGATTGCAATGACTTAACCCTCTACCAACATATTTTGAATGTTCCCATTTCTCTTATTTCTTGCAAGTGTTGATTTTGCTCATTTAAAAATTTCTCTGCCTATCTGGTAGCTGAAAATTTTTTTGTTTTTATTTCTAATACTTCAATGATCAGTGGTGTTGAATATATTTATTATGTTTTTGACCCTTCATGTATGTTTCGCAAATTGCCTATTGCTGTCGTCTATGCATTGTTTTTATTGGCGTGCTGTTTCTTTTTCATTGATTTTTATCTTTTTTACATACTAGGAATACAAACCTTTTGTTTATCTTACGTGTTGCAAATAGTTTTTTCAGAGAGTGATTAGTTCTTCAGCCTTGTTTTAGTAGTTTGTTTATTTATTTATTTATTATTTGCCATACAGAAATTTTAAATTTGCATGTGGTCAAACAAACCTTTTATTTATGGTTTCTGGCTTTTGGGCCATTCCTAATAAAGTCTTCTTTACCCCAATATTGTAGAAATGGCTGCAGTGGTTGCAGGACATGCAACCATTGCTTTTCTGTCAGTTGCTTTAAAGTTTACTAAGAGCTTTCACAAGTATCTTCTTATTTAATTCAATTAATAATGTAACATCATTATTATTATTTTTAATTTGGTGAGAGTTTAATATATGATATATTTATGAAGACGAGGGCAACATTTCGGAAGACCCTCAGGGAGCAGTGCAGTACCTCAGGACTAACAACAGGCAGCTGGCACCACCCCTAGGTATTAAGGGACCTGGTTACCAGATCTGGAGAGAATAATTCCATGACCTGGGTGTCTTAAACAACAATAATTTAACATTAGTATCAACAATTCTCAATAAGAAAACTGAGGGGAAGAGAATAAGTAACTCACTCCAAATCATACATTTAATAAGGATTGGAATGTAGGTCAGTTTGATGCCAAAGCCATGCTTTTTGCCATGGATTTACACTGTGATACTTTAGATAGAGAGAAAAATAGAGAAAGAGGAAGGTTAAATAGCCTGCCTCATGCGGAAGAGTATTCCCCTCTTCTGATAGAAAGATTAGGAACTGAATGCTGGACTGTTAATACAATACTTCTTGTAGTAATCGGATTCCAGTTCAGTCTTTTGAAAGGAATTTCAGTGGAGAAGCAATTAGATGTTAAAGGAAAAGAGCCATAGGAATGCTAAGGTATTAAGAATGATGTGGGGTATGCTTTGGATTTTACGAATTAAGAGGATGACGTCCAAGAAGTTAAATGAATTTGTGAAAATGGGTCAATGAGAGAGCACCACATCAGAATGTTTGGTCCATTTTCAGGCAGGCATATTGAGCAGAGTCTTCTCTCATCTCATTTCCAATGCATAGTCAGAGCAAGTATTAATCAGGATTTTACGTGTACAATTAGAAAGGATTTTATGCTTGGTATTATACTGGATTTTGGTGCAGATAAATTTCTCATTCACAGAACACTTTCAGTCTTCAAGTCAGATTTTACTGTTAGAATAAAGAGGTGTATGGATTTTGGTTGATATTGTGTCATTAATTAATTATCAGCACTTGGTGGATGCACTGATTTTTTGGCAACACTGTATTTGAGACAATGTGAAAATGTAAAATATTTAAAAATATATTAAATATTAAATATGTTAAAAATCTTTTGCCTTTTTGTCTCGCTCTAAGGATAAATTTGAGTAGGGAGCAATAAGCTTATGATTCCTGGTTTGCAATGAGATAAACAGACCTTAGTTTCATCAAAAGAATTGGGGAATTCAATGCAGAACAAAAGAAGCTATATAATAATGTAAATCTATGTAACAGGAATAAAACTGATTTTATTCTGACTATGACAAAACAATGTCTCTCTCATGGCAATTAAATATGTTAAACTGTAGAGCAAATGGCAATTTTTTTTGGTTTGTCTTTCTATTTCATTGGTGTGAATCCACAAACCATAATTTCTAGCATTTCTAGAAAACAAACCTCTTCGCCTCCCATATATTGTTTTTAGATCTTTCAGGACTCTTCTCAGTAATCAAGTTGATAGAAAATTGCCTAGCTATTCAATGTGGGCTTTGCTATTTTTAACTTTGTCTGGACTACTTTTCTTACAGTTGTATTAAATCAATCAGTTGTTGAGATTGTGAGCTGTAAAGGGCAAGAAGACTGTTTTTTAAGTCCTGGCATTTCTTTGCACCTGTGCCACACTGAAGGAATATTGGCATGACCCTCTGTTGAGTCGTGTTTCTCTCCTCTCAAATCAAACCTTTCAGTTCCAGAGCCTCTCTGTGTTCTAAAATCTCATTAGTCGTGTTTTCTGGCACGAAGATTTTCAGAACAGAATCCAGGGTTTGTATGGCAGTGGGAAAAATTTTTTTCTCATCAGGAAAGTAGAAAAGGCACCTGAGTGGTACAATGAACTTAATTGTTTTAGTGTTCTAATAAAAAGGCTTCACTGAACCAGGGGTTTTCCCCCTGAAGTTAATTACTTCTCACATCAGGTTTGTTCTCTCTAATAAAATAAAGCACTGACCCTAAGAGGAAGCTGATAGTTTGACAACGTTATAAAGAATACATTAAGGAATGTGGATGCCCAAGGAATTTGTTCTCCTTTTATGCGGTGTCCTCTTTTCAGGAGTATTTCTCCAGTCAACCAATTATTCCAGGTATGATTGTGATTAAGAACATGAACATCAGCCACATTTTGATTCAAGTCCTGGCTAAGCCACTACTATGCAGGTGACTTTTCGGCAAGCTTCTCATTTCTTTTTGTTTTTTTTTTTTGTCCTTTTTGAGACCGGCCACACCACGCTCAGCCAGTGAGTGCACTGGCCATCCCTATATAGGATCCGAACCCGCAGCGGGAGCGCTGCTGTGCTCCCAGTGCCACACTCTCCCGAGTGCGTTACGGGCTCGGCCCAAGCTTCTCATTTCTAAAGAATGTTTTCCTCCTTTATGAAGTGGGAGTTATGATACCTATCTCTCATTAAAGTTGTAATTAAGATTAAATGAGGTATACATTAAATACTTTCATAGTATCTGACATCAAATAAATGCTCAAGAAAGAAAATTATTACTGTTTTTAAGTACCGATTGTTACCAAATTGTTGGTACTTCCATAAACAGCTAACCTTTATAAATGATTCTTGGAATAACATTTTTTCCCATTTACTTATACTTTTACATCAATGCAAATTGTGGCCTGCTATGTGTTTGATATTGGTATACAAAGAATAATATTAGTCCTTATTCTAAAGGAGCTCACTTGTTTAAATATCATATATACATTTATATGGCGATTGTAATACTTAAAAACTCTGCTGGGAAAGAACATAAGCATGCTACCCCTAAGAATTCCATTTCTTGCTATCTTATTTATTCATCAGATTTCTTCTACAAATGACAGTAGTATTGGAACTGTACAAACCTTAGTCTGTCCAATGTGGCACACTTCTGAAATATCTGGTACCCATTCTTAAGAAATAGGAAGGGAAGGACTTAGAATATGCAAATTTACACACCGAGTTGATGGCATTAACTCAATGAAGATAAGAAAAAAAGCGCAATTAGTTCTACCCAAATAATTGGTAGGGACATCACATGAGTTTTGGCCAGTTACAAAGTCACAGAGCCAATTAGGTATAAAAACATACTTTTTACATATTGCTTAATTGGAACAGGGAGACCTCCATTTGAGACCCTGGTGCATTGATCTGATTCCATAAACATTTATTGAGTGTCTCTTCTGTGCCAGGTGCTGGCTCAGCCCTGAAAATACAAGGTGAATAAGGCAAAGACCCTGATCTCAAGGAACACTAAATCCAAAATCCAATGGGAGCTTGCCTGATAATTTATGTTTGAAAGTTTGCTTCCATCCTGTTCTCACAGCTCAAATGGCAAGGTATGCACATGTGCATATTCTCAGAAGTATTGTCTTGTTCCATTTGGGTTACTATAACAAATGACCATAGACTGGGTAGCTTATAAACAACAGAAATTTATTTCTTATAGTTCTGGGAAGTCCAAGATCAAAGCTCTGGTGGGTGGTGTCTGGTGAAGGCCTGCTTCCTCCTAGATAGTTCCATCTAGCTGTGTCCTCACATGGCAGAAGGGGCAAACAACCCCCGTTGGGCCTCTTTCCAAGGAACTAATCCCGTTCAAAGGGCTCTGCCCAAAAGGCCCCACCTCCCCAAAGGTCCCATCTCCCAATGCCTTCACCTTGGGGGTTAGGATTTTTACATATAAATTTTGGGGGGAACACAAACATTTAGACCACAGCAAATACTTTATCAAACGTGTTCATTCTTTGTAACATCTTATATGGCACTACTGAATAGAGTTAATTGCCAGATTATGAGGGATCCTGTGTATTTCTACATGTAAACACTACTATGTTTAGGAGCAGTGCATTTAAAATAATGGTCAATAATTATTTTAAAATAATTTAAAATTCTTCCCAATTTTTTAAAAAGCAAGAGATGGAAACATAAAGAAAACATCAAAGAAATCAGCTTCATGATAATTTCTAATAAATACTTTTTTCCAGCACAACAATACTTTCATACATAAGCTGAAAAATGACATAAAGAAAGGTTGGGTAAAAACATGGTATTGATTTCTAGACTGTCAGTCTTTAAAAGTGTTATTAATTTCAAGTCAGTTTCTAGACTAGTACCTACAGACTGGAATAAGATTCTAAAATATTTTTTGTAAAGGACGATTAAGGGAACTGGGAATGGGTAGGCTCTTTTTATGATAGATGGGTTCTTCTTCTACTTGACTTCCTTAAGACTGGTAGTGCTGGAAAATGGGCTACTAATTTTCACGTTTGTTCTTCCTGTTCATAGCTCACTCTCTGAAAATTAGAACCGTTGATAATGGGTAATGGTTATGGCCTATTCCTTCTCCTCTCCTCTCTCTCTCCTGTGTTTATTGAGCATCTACTTATCCACATGGAGAAAGTGAGGCGTGCATAGAAATAATGTTACTTTTGGGTCCAAAGTAGTACATATAATGTAAGTACCCTAGTACTGTGCAATAATAATTCTGCTTCTGTATTTCCTGGTTGGGTCACTTTGGACCACTTATTGATATTTCTAAGGTTTTGTTTTCTTATCTTAAATGAAAATTAACTCCTATTTTATGGGTGGTTGTGAGGGTTAGAGACATATATTCTTTCAGTCGTCAAACATTTATTGAGCACCTACTATGTGTCATATACACGTCTGGGCTTTTGGAATACAACAGTGATCTGAACAAATATTCCTGTTCTCATGGAGCTTATATTCTAAATGGTGAGACAGGCAATAAATAATGAGAATTGCTATTATGTTAGCAGATGATAATAATTAGCAGGTGGAAAAGGGACAAGATGAGTAGAATATGAGCGTTCAAGAATAAAGGGGCCAGGGAGGGAGTTAGAGATGGAGCCAGATATACTTACCGAAAATATCATATTTGAGGAAAGACTTGAAGGCAGCCAGATACCCTGTTGGTATCTGGTGGAATAATCTTCTAGATAGAGGAAACAGCTAGCGCAAGGCCCATTGGTGGGACTGTGGGATTGTACCTGCCATGTGAATATCTGAGGGAAAATGAAGAGGAGGTCAATGTGGCTGCAGCAGTGTAAGGGGAGGGGAAGTATATGTGTAAAATGTTCCCCTCACACTGTCTGACCAATAATATGTACTATTCAATTATATTGTTACAGCAAGCAGGGTCTGAATATGCATAAAATTGTTTCATGGAATCAGTGATATTTAAGGGACAGATAGGATGTCAACAGTGCCTGCTAATTAGCCTAAAACTTGTTGCTTAATCCTTGCACAGAAAAGAAGCTAGAACTTTACCTTAAATTGTTTTATCGTCATAGCACCACAATCTAACAAGGCCTCTTGTTTTCATCGCCAAAGGCTAGGCATTGTAAGATCCCGCTCCCACTGATATTCTGCATACTCCTTATATATCTTTGAAGAAACACATACATGTAATATGTTTTATATACATGTAAAATACATGTGAATGTGAGAAGAGAGAGAAAAATAAGGAGAGTTATTTTCTCTTCCAATGGAAGAGAGTTATTTTCTCTTCCAATGGAAAATTCCTAGGAGATTAACAGTTCTGGTTACATATTATATAGCCCTGGTGTACCCCTTCCCCTTTTTAATGAAGTTTTATAAGATCATTCTTTTAAATATCTGTTTCCAACTGCCTCTCTGTCAGTGTCCAGTTTTACTTCATTTATTCAGTGACTGCAGTTCTGTGGTGATACAGAATCCCTGCTTCTCCATCTCTATTCCCTTATTGTATCTCTTTCAAGTTACAGAGTAGCTTGGCTGCCTCCAGAAAATATACACATAGGGAGACTATCTCAGAGCACATTAGGCCAATGTAAATGATGGCTCACCATGAATAACTTGATTGAGATGGTTACTAATGATTGTTATTTTTGTAAAAGGAATAGGATTAATATCTGAGAGCTCTTTATATATCATTAACAAAT
This sequence comes from Galeopterus variegatus, assembly GCF_000696425.1. Lineage (NCBI taxonomy): Eukaryota > Metazoa > Chordata > Mammalia > Dermoptera > Cynocephalidae > Galeopterus > Galeopterus variegatus. The sequence continues at coordinate 338,304 of NW_007726828.1, forward strand.
TTGATTTTCTTATAATAACCTTTGATATATTTTTCAACTTTAAGGAAACACATTAGAGTGGCATGCATCTACTCCTGAAAATTCAGTCTTTTTCTCTCTGATTACATTTATTACCAGGATTTCTGTGAATATGTTTCTTTATTGATACTCAGGCTTGAGAATGAAATGAGAATTAATTCTTGATTTTTATATAAATGGTGAAGGATGTTAGCTGGGGAGGTGTGAGGCTAACATTGTTGTTCCTCTGTTCAAGAATATGTTACGGGAAGAAAGCCAAGAGTGATTTTTAAAAAAATTTTAAACCTCAGGGATGTGTTACTGCCCTATAGTTGCTCGAAAGATGAATAAAATTCTTTGATAAACTATGTTATTTTAGTTAATGATTGTGAATCATTAAGACACCAAAGCTTCTTTCAGTATACACTAAAAACCATTTTGCCTTGGGTTTTATAGTGTTCTTACTCTTTAGCTTCTCCTGAGCACGATAATTATTCTAGGTGGTTATATAAATTGAATTTAGAAAGAGCCCCTACTATTAGACAAACCATTGCCATATTACTTTTAATTCTGAATCAGTTGCCTACCCCTACTTTCCAAATATAAAAGTTTCGAATTTATTTTAACATAAGGTCTGTTGTTGATTTATGTTACTATTGATTATTCATGGCTCATTTTATATCCAAGACCAAGAAGATGCATTAGATTTATTCTTTGACTTTATTTATCTTTACAAATTACCCCCCTATCCCCCACATTTTTACTCCTTAGAAAGAAAATTTTAACTAAGTACCAATTTAGGAGTCATTTTCAGATAGATGTTATTTAAAAATGTAGATATTCTATTCAATTTAATGGAAAAAACTTACCACTTTTTACTCTCTGTTGCAATTTATTTTCCCAGCAGGGGCTTAGCCTTAAGTAGACAGACATACCCATCTGTGAAATTTGAAGGGGAACATACCTTAGTACCTGTGAATTACTTCAATGTTAAAAAAAATAATTGAAACTTTATATTTTCTCTCATTTTCCACACTTAAGATGGCTTATAAAAACTATTAATTTATACTTAACTGTGTTGTATTTGTGCATGGAAGGTTGCTTTTAGAGCCAATTATTAAAAGAAATCAAGATATAAGAGGAAGTAAAGAATAATAAAAGTAGAAAACTGAATTCTGATTTAATTCAGCAAATATTCTAAGAATTAAAAGACAAAGAGGAATCAGATTTGATGGTTGTCATCAACCAATTTTCAGTTTATTTTCATAAAATTGTGAAATAATTATTCAGCTTCAGTTTCCTAACTTGTAAAATGGAGATCACAGCAGTCTTGTGAAGATAGAATGAGTTAAAGAACGACAAACAGCCTTGTATTTATTACACTTTTGATGCTTAACAAATATTGGTTTCTTCTCTCTTTTTAGATCAAATAAAATAAAGTATGACACTTTTAACTGAGTCGTAAACATATAGAATCAAGAGTTTGTTTGGTCTGTATGTGTAATATGTTTGAAAATAGTTTAATAAAGGTCTTTGGTGATAGATTCATAATGGAGTATGGAAAAGGCTCTTGGGATGTTTGGGAACATATCCCTAATATTTTGAAGACAACAGTGTGGTAGAAGATGACCTTCACTTGCACAATGTCCTCCTGTGAATCTATCAACAGGAGAGCATTGACTATTTGTTGATCCACTAAGTTCTTTATTATGTGGCCATGTGCGGCAGGGGCCCAGAGCAAGTGCCAGATGCTGCTCTACTTTCTGTTTATCACTTGCCACGCCAGCCCAGCAACCCCAGCTTGAGAACTGCCTCCTGCTTTACAGAAAGCACATGAATGAGCAGAGAATGGCAAAAAGGTGTGACTTAGTGTCGAGATCCTCCTTACTTTTAGTTCCAATACTTGTCATTCAGACTCCTTGTGTAGATGACTGACCCTCAATTTCCAGACCTTGCAGGCATTCCTGGATTGCAGCTACTTGGTTTCCTGTCCTGGATACTGATCTCCCTGGATTTCAGTCTCCTTGTTATGTACTAACCGAGGCAGTTGCTATTTCCTTCGACACTTGTGTGAAGTTGTCAATGAGACCAGTATGTGGAAAAGAATAAAAATACACAATAAACTTGGAAACAGTGTGGCACTGTGAAGACAAATCATGGCAGACTTATTTCATTTTCTTTTCTGATAGAGTGACAGGCCTCATAAACAAGGGGGAGTAATGAATAAGATCTATTTTGCTTCTCCGTAATCACTCCCCAAACACTCAAGGTATGACTGGGCCATATTTTATGTTTCCAAATAGATGAGACACAGGATCTTTGTCACAGGGCCTGATTAATCTGTCTAGTTTTACCGAGATTCCACATCCAAGCCAATATGCTGGATAAGTGTGCTAACAAAAATCATGGCAGCAGAAATAAAGAAAGAATTAAAGAGAGGAGACTATCTACAAAGACCAGGAGTGGCTTCCTACATGTGAAAAATTATAGTCAGAATATAGGAAGGGGGTGGGATTTTAAGGTTAAGAAAAAATATTAAGGATCAAAGATGCAAGCTGTATCTTAACAAAGAATCCAGGAAGAATTGAGATGGTGCGTTAAGTTGTTCAGAACAGGAAAAAGTTTTTACTTTGTTTTGAGACACTTAGGCAAGAGAATGCTTGAGAATGCTTTGAAATGATTTAAATTATGATTGCCTCTTAAATACAGTAAACTGTCTTTACAAATATGTACCTTGTTCATGGGGAAAGTGGAATCAGAAGGATATGGATGTCACTGTAAAATGAGAAGGAAAGCAACTCCTGTTATTAAAAAAACAAAAAACGAAAAACAAAAACAAAAACCACCTCTCCTAATGTGCATCCTATTGATGGTGGTGCCATGACTCATGTGTGAAGGGTGGTTTGTTCATTTAATCTTTATGAGTTTAACAATTTCAGTTGGAAAGCAAAGGAGGGAAAGCCCATTTATGTTCTGCTTGTTGTTCAACAGAGAGATGAATGGGTTTTATATTTTCGGTATCCAGCCTTTTTTTTTTTTAAAGGGAAGATGGATTATTCTCATTCTTAATGGAAACTGTGAACAGTGTTGAGCCAAGTGAAATATAGATTTGTGTAAAAAAAAAGAAAGGAGTTTTGTTATAGAATGAGCTTCTATGTTTCCTTTACATCTCAGCTCAATCACTATTTCATGAGAGAAGCCTTCTCTGACCCCCAGACTAGGTCAGCTCAACCTTTTATAAACTCTCACAGCACCAGGTATGTGTGTGTCAGTGTGTGGTGACACACACTGACATACATTTGTCATATTTGTGACTCTTCCTCCACTAAACAAAGGGAATGTGTAAGTTTTGGCTTAACATTTTCTAACCAAAGCTTAGCATGGTGTCTGACACTCAATAAGCGAATGAGCCAATGAATGAATGAATGTAGTCTAGTTACTAAACTACTGAAAGAAACCCTGTGAGTTTGAATAAAACTGTAGTCATTGCCCATGAAAGGAGTCTTTACTTAAAAGTTTTGTATTAGGTGTGTTACCTTTTACAGTCAGGGGGGCAATTTTGCAAACATCTGGAAGAGGCAGATGGGTGGGCAGGAGGCGGCACTGTCACATTCTGGGTGGGTGGTAGGTGGATGTGAGGTGGGTCTGGAGCCAGCCGCAGTCTCAGCCCAATATCTGTCACTGTTACCGAACACATCTCTCTTTTATCATGCCACTGAAAGCCTATTTAAAAGCAGTCTGTGGGTCCTTTTGATATAGAGAGTGAAAGTGATCAAAGCTTGGGCACCAGACACTGTTGGCTGACCCTAGAAGGCTGGCTTCAGTAACGCTTCTTCCCTCTCCTTTGCTGACAACTGGTTCACTGAGCAGGAAGTTGTGATTCATTTACTGGAGAGCTGGAAAAGTGACAAGGATTTTCACAGCAACTGAGTAATTTTCTAACCTTTGGAGACTTCATGATTTCCTCTTTGTTGGGAAAGTCCAAGACCCTTCCTAACATCTGTCATCTTTATATTTTTCTCAAAGTGAGGAGAATGGTAGAAAGATCTTAACAAGGAAGTGAAAAATAAGATGGAAAGAATCCAAACTTTCATCTTGTGGTCACTATGGAGTTAAGTCCAGGATGATCGTGGCTTTCATGGCAGACATGCACAATTGTCATGTTCAATAGCCTTATTCTATTTATTTATATTCTCATTATCTTCCATATTCCTTGATAACTATCAGTATTAGGGTTAATATGCAGATGTTACCAGGCATTTTCCTTTTCATTTGAAGCTAAACAAAAGAGCCTTAATGATATTCCAAAGGCTCTGATGAACTGGTGAGACTTTGAGATTTGAAGACAGAATAAGAAGGAAAGTTGTGGCTACTTGTTTGGACCTTACTAGAAAGGATGTAGATTTTCTTAGCCTAGTATGGGTACGATTCCATCTGAACCTGGAGCAGTTGGCTTGAGGACACTTCAGTGACTCCTTCACTCTTCGATTCTGTGAATGATGCTAAAGAAATATACTGATATTCAAAAGTGCATCTAGATCAATCGTGGGGTATATTTTGAATTTTATAAATGAGTTTCCTTTACATTGTAATCTGTGAAGTTAGCTCTATTTGCTTCTTAACTTCCTTTTATCTAAAAAGCAAAGCTTGAACATATGAGACAATTATTAGTACTGGTGGCAGGGTTCACAGAGGTCAGACACAATAAAATCTTGGATGTAAAGCCTCCATTTGGCTTGCGGTGGGGGGGAAATGAATCGAGAAGTGCACCCCAGGCTGGATTCCAGCACTCTTCATTTTTTCAAAGTCCAGCCTTGTGGTACTCTTTTGGCAGCCACTTAAGCCTCAGCATATCATCTCTGAAAAATAAGAGAAATGATAAACATGTTTAAAAGAAAAATGTTCTTTCTAACTTTGATGAGGGCTTACTTTCTGTGGGGAGAGAGAGAGAGAGAGAGAGAGTGTTTAGGGGAGATACTGGTGGTGGGGTGACCCAAGACAGCTTTTCCACATCATTGTGGAAAGGTGTGGCTTATCAGGAAACCATTCAGGACCATGCGGGATGGAGGGGGGCATGAGTGTGGGATTTTGCTGAAGATGAGAGGATCTTTTTGGTTGGATGGGAAATATCAAATGTAACATACTCTCCAGTGTAATTAATGAGGCTGATTCTAACTAGGTTTCATCTGCATTTGCTTCTGTCATAATAGCTTACAAATGAGATAATATGGCTAAATTCAGTGTGGAGACCCTACATTTGTGCAATATAACAGATTTATGCCAGTGAAGAAAAAAACATGTATAGTGATTAAAAGAAAATAGACTGTTAATTTCATTTTCAATGTAGAAAGAATTTACTCAGGCTAAATTTTTTTATATGCCAACGTGGAAACAATTACCTTTTGACTTACTTCCATTCTTAATTAAGATGATGTGAGTTTTTGAATGGGTTGCATTTGTGACAAATTCATTAGGAGTAGTCTTGCAATATTTTTATAGGAATACCATAATTTCTGCCATATTGGAAAGTCACGCTCTCTTAATTGCACCATAAATATTTCAATTTCTTAAGACACTGATGTAAGAATGATATTTTTAATTCATGGTAATAGCCTATAATCTCCTCACAATCAACATTTTATGAAAAATAAAAAACATGTTTATAGTATAATGAAATTATTTACATGACATCAGAAAAAAATTTTTAGCATTAAAACTATAATAGCATCATTAATCATACATCCTATATAACTTTGATAGCCCCAAGAATGGAACCAATTATTCACCTACATATATTCACTTATCACTTCTCTCTCTAGCTATCCTCTTTGGCCATATGAATAATGCAGTCAAGTTTTATCTTTGTCATTGTAGAACTGTCTTCTTATTTATTTACTATTGAACCCCTAGCATATTTTCTGCTACTTCCAGATTACTTTTTCTGAACTCTAAGTGGCTGTTGGCAATATACATGGGCTAACAGATTGCTAGAACTGAAGAGGACCTTACATGTTGTCTGGCCAAACTCCTTCATAAAACTGAAGCCCAGAGATACAAAGTAATGGGACTGGTGCCACATAGACTCCTTCTTCTGTGTTCACTTTAAGTGTCTGCCTTTCCAGCTCTCATCTTTCCTTCTAATCTGAGAAGAACAGTGGTCCCTGTCTGTTTCTAAATGGACAGACTGCATTAGGTCTCATTCCTTCCCTAACCTGGAGGGGCCTAATTTCCATGATGAACACTTAAAACGTATTCATCCTGAGAAGATTTTTACCAAAATGGAAACCAGGAATGGACTGAGATACAGTAGGACAGGGGTGTGTGTATGGGTGCTGGTGGTGGTTGTGGTTTGAGGGTTCATCTTTTTGTGGTGTGAGAAGGAGGAAGGCAGGCCTAGGTTTTCATTTGGCAAATGTTTGTTGAGGGACTACTGTATTCTGCTTCTACACACAGCCCTGATGATGGGCCTGGCACTGTTTTTAATTTGCATATTTTTTCATGATTTATGAAAATTCACATAATTTTTATAAATTTATTCTAACAGTCTTATGAAATAGGCATTATTATCTGCATTTTTTTCAGATGAGAAACCAAAGCAAAGGAGAATTAAGTAAATTGTCTAAAGTCCTAGAGCTAACTGGTGGTAGAGTCAGGATTTAAGGCCAGATTTTTCTGACTACAAAATAGGGCCCTTGAAAAATATACTCTACTGCGTCCATCAGACCCAGCCTATGCTGCTGTTAGAGAGATGGTTAAGTCATGGTGTCCAAGAATGTCTTGGGGAAGATAAATTTGTGCGTTAAAAAAAAGTATGTATTTTGATAAGGGCAGGAATTATACTTTTTTGCTTGTTAAAATTGTTGATGTTATAGGATATATTACATTATAGGATATATATATATTATGTTATAGGACATATTTTACATTTAAAAGGAGTGTTTCTTAAATATATGTACAGTATCAAAGCAATAAGATGTACTTATCACCCAGCTTAAGGAAGAATCCTGACTCTACCAATCCTTTAGATGTCAACATGGCCCCTTTACAATCCAGTATTTCTTTCTAATTTAGGGGAGAACACTATCCTGATTTTATTTTCTTCCTTTTCTTTTATTGGTTATGAATATTCATGAGATACAAAGCTGTTTGTCACCCCTTGTGCCCAAGATGTGAGGGCCAGATTCATACTGGCAGCATGCCCATTACTACAAAATGCATTTGTACACCGTGTCCCCCACCCAATTATCCCCAATCTCCGTCTCCCCCTTTCCCTCTCCATTCCACTTTGTAGCCCAAGGAATGTTGTCTACATCTGCAAGTCCAAGGCACTACTGTGGTCTTTCTTTCTTTCCTTCTTTCTCTCTTAGCTCCCACATATGAGTGAGTACATGTAGTATTTATCCCTCTGTGCTTTGCTTATTTCACTCAACATAAGTTTCTCCATGCTCATCTATGTTTTTGCAAATAGGAGCATTTTATTCTTTTTTATGGCCGAGTAGTATTCCATGGCATATATATACCAGTTTCCTTATCCAATCATCCATTGATGGACATTTAGGTTGGTTCCATGTCTTGGCTACTGTAAACAGAGCTGTGTGTGTATGAACATGGGAGTGTAGGTATCCTTTGACATGATGATTTCCTCTGGGTATATACCCAGAAGAGGGATTGCTGGATCATACGGAAGATCTATCTGTAGTTGAATGTGTCTGCTAACAATGCATTGTTTAGATTTGCCTGTTTTTGCATTTTATATGAATGGATTTTTGTACAGTATGCATTCTTCTGTAACTTACTTATTTGGCTCAATATTATTATTTTAGAAATTCATTCATGATGATGTATGTGAGACTGTAGTTCATTTTTTTCCCCACTGATGAATAGTGTTCCATTATATGACTGCTACAGTTCTTTTCATACAGTCTAATGTGTGGTGTATTTCATGATTATCTCTAGTTTTATTCTCTTTGCAAACAATGCTTCTATAAATATTTTGGTACATGCCTTTAGATATACATGTACAAGAGATGTATGTATACATCTAGGAGTAGAATTACCATGTCACAGATGTGCACCTGGTCAATTTCATAGGATAATGTAAAATTTTATTCCATAGTTACTCCATAAGCAGCAAGCGTGAGGTTTTGGTGCACACATCACCAGCAGATGGATAGAAAATGTGGTCACTGTGTTTTCAGATTACATTTCCCTGATTACTAATAAGAATTTTTAAAAGATGAGGATCATTTCATATGTCTCCTATCCTATAATGCACCTTTTCAAGTCACTTGCTCATTTTCGTCGTGGTGTTTGTCTTTTTAATTGATTCCTAAGAGTTCTTTCTATATTCGGGATAAATTCATTGTTAGTTATATGTTTTGCAGATATCTTCTCCCAGTTCGTCACATATCTGTTTATTATAGTATGGTATCTTGTTATGAATAAATCTTCATTTTAATGTGATCTAATCAATCTTTTGTAGTTTGTGCTTTTGGTATCTCGTTTGAGGTCATAGAAATATTCTCCTATATTTCCTTCTGAATGTTGAAAAATATTTTTATCCTAGATAATTTGGAATTTATTTTTTATTAGTTTGTGAGGTAGGGATTTATTTTTATTTCCTCCCATAGGGATAGCTGGTTATTGCCACATCATTTATTGAATTATTCATTTTCCCCACTGATCTGCAGTGTTACCTGTGTCATATGTCAGGCTTCATAGATGCATGGAGTTGATGGGGTTATCTGTCTTTGCATATACTTGTACCACATGGTTTATTTATTTATCAAATATGTGTGTAGTACCTACTACATGTTAGGTATTGTTCTACGAGCTTTATAAATCTGCATAAGGTAGGTATTCTTATTACCCTCAGTTTATAAACATGGCAACTGAGGCACAGAGGGGTTGTGTTAACTTGCCCAAGGTCACCTGTCCAAAAGTGGCAGATGCAGTGTTTCAGCACAGGCAGTGTGGGTCTTCTACACTATGCTGCCTCTCTAATACTTGCTGATTGACTCAGCTCTAAAGGTTTATGATTGTTATTAATATAAAGTAAGGCAAATTTCCCAGTCTGGGGCTGTTTCTTCCAGACTGTTATGGCTCCTTTTGGTATTTTTCTCTTCCATATAAGTTTTAGAATCAGCAAATAAATTTACACACACATACACACACACACACAGAGGAATACCTACAAACTGTTGTTATTTTGAATTTACATTAAAACTGTAGAGCAATTGATAGAGAATTGGCATCTCATGATATTGAGCATGGTTTGTCTTTCCATTTCTTTATAATTTTCTCCATAAAGGTCTTACATGTCTCTTGTTAATTTCTAAAAAAAAAGATTATATATATATATATACACATACACACACACATATAATATAGTATATATAATATATAAAATAATATGCATTTGTATATTATATATTATTTTATATATAGTGATATATAGGGAATTCCATGAAGGCAAAAATTTTTGTCTTTTATTTATTTATTTATATGTATCCAGCACATAGGCTAGCTATTAGTGCATGGCATGTAATGGCCGCTTAATAAATGTTTATTGATTTAAATAGAAAATTGTGTTTTCTAACCATTTATGGATTTAATAAGAAAGCCATTCATGTCTCTCTATTAAACTTACAGCCAATCATAATGATAAGCTTTTATTATTTCTAAAAAGTTGGGATTTTGTGTTTTGTATATGTTGAAATACATCATGTTTTTTTCTTTTACTCATTAAACTTTTAATTCATTTTCTCATCTATGGAACTGGCTAGAATCTCTAGTGCAATGATAAACTGAAAGTGAGGAAAGTGAACATTCTTCCCTTGTTCTTGATTTCAAAAGAAATACTTTTTTGTTTACCATCTAGTACAGTGTTTGCTATGGGGTTTTAAAAAATACCCTTTATCATGTTAAAGAAGCATTCATTTATTCTAGTTTGCTGATGATTTTGCAACAAATAGTTATTAAACATTATCAAACGTTTTTCTACATCTGTTGAGATCATTTTTTCCCCTCTTTTAATGTTAACATGGTGAATTAAGAGTAGTACAGTTTATAATGCTGACTCAAATCTTACATCTTTGGAATGAACTTGTTTGGTCATTATGCATAATTGTTTATGGATGCATGATTTTTCATTATAGGTTATTGTGTTATTTTGGCTAATATTCAGAATTTTACATCTATGTTCGTAAGTGAGATTGACAGTTATTTTTCTTTTTCATACCGCCTTTGTCTAATTTGATATCAAGGTAAACTAGCTTTATAAAAAGAGTGGAACTTTTCCCTATTTTTCCAATTTCTGAAAGAGTTTATGTCAGATTGAATTTATGTGTTTTTCAGTGTTTCATAGAATATCCCTGAAAAACCATTTGTACTGGGTATTTTGTGTGCATGCTAATGCTAAATTCTGATTCAATTTCTTTAATATTTATAGTGTCATTCAGATTTCTTACTTCTTTTTGAGCTAGTTTGGCTAAGTTGGTAACTTTGCTAAATTATGTTTTGTAGAAATTTATTCATTTCACATCAGTTTTCAAATTTATTAGCATAAATTTTGCATTCCTGGCACAAAGTTGTTAGTGTCTTCTGCACCTTAATTCATGTTCATTTTAATTTTATTATTATTTATTTTTGACTCTGCATTTTTTCCTTGATCAGTGTTGCTAGGGATTAGGAACTTTTATTCTTTATTTCAAAGAACAAGATTTTGGTTTTGTTGACCCTCTTCATCTTATCTTTGTTTCCTTCTTCATTATTAGTGTTTGCTCTTATCTCACCTATTTTCTTCATTAAAATTATTTTCAGTTTTTTAAACTTCTTCATTTTGATGCAGAGTTCATTTATTTTTGACCTTTTATTTCTTTACTGTTAGTATCCAATACTTACTCTAACTTAGCTTTATCACAAAATTTTAATATGTGGTACCGTAGTTCATCATCTTTGATAAGATGCAGCATTATGTTATACAACACTTAGAAAGAAAAAATACAATTATAACATAAAGGCTTCTCATCATTTCTAATTTTTATTTTATACTATTTAAAGATTTTAAAAACTTAAAATTTCTAATTTAAACATATATTGCTCTTGTGCATGCATATGAAAGAATATATAAAAATAAATTGGTTAAGATGTTTATTAAACTTCTTCACATATAAATTCCAACTCTTCTGAATCATTTATTGATTCAGAGTCATGGACTTTTGTATTTCTTCACATTATATTACCTTCTGTGCCATTAAGAATGTTTGTTAAAAACTGCTTTACTATTTTCCCTGGGAATTTCTTCCAAATTACTGACAACTATTCTGTGAGTCTTGACACTGGTGCTTTCTTGACCTTACTCAGAAATATGCCACTGGATTATTTTTGGTCAAAACAAGAATTTATATTTTTTACCTCAAATGATCTTAAGTGTGCAGCACACTGAAATATGGAAGATGCAATTTACTTGTCAGGCTGCCAGGAATAACAATCCCATGCAGGTACTGGAAATTATGTCATCTGGCCAACAGTAATTAAAAGTGGTCACTGATCATAAGATACATTTTGATTTTAGAAATATTAAAATGTGAACAAATGTGTGACTTAGATTAGACACAAGATAGTCTTTAGTTCCAAGTATTTTTTTAAAGCTTTTAATTTAACTTAATTTTTTACTATACAATTATGAGGTACAAAGTGTTATTTTGCTATATGTATGCATTGTAGAATGATTAAATCAAGCTAATGAACATACCTGCCATCTCATGTACTTATCTTTGTGTGTGTGTGTGTGTGTGTGTGTGTGTGTGTGTGGTGAGGATACTTAAAATCTCTCAGCAATTTTTAAGTGTATAGTGCATATTATTTTTTAATTTCTATTTTGATATCTTCTTTTTTCTTTGACCCATATTTAAAAGCTCATTTTAACATTTCTGAATACATAACTTTTTTTGTTTGTTTTATTTTTGCTCTTGATTTCTAACTTAGTTGTGTTTTTAGTCAGAAAATATATTCTGTATTATACCAGTGTTTTTGAAATATTTCAAGACTTGCTTTATGGCCTTGATATAGTCAATTTTTAACATTCTTTGTAAGCTTGAAAAGAATAAAATTATCCAGTTTTTGTGGCTTGTGAATTGTATTGTTCAATACATTTAATGATTTTTTGTATTTGTTTGATAAATCAGCTTTTAGGAGAAGTGTGTTAAAATCTCCAATGATCTTTCTGAATTTTTCAAAATCTCCATGTATACTAGCAATTTATGCTTTATATATTTGAAGTTATCTCACAAGGTATATCATTTAAAATTGTGTCTTCCTGGACAATTGAAATTTTGATCACTATGTCGTTACCCTACACATAACTAGTATGCATTTAATCTCTGTTATGTATCTGTTATATGTCTAGCAATAATTGATAATATTTCTGTCAATAATTATTTTTATTACTGTATCTCTAGCAATATTTGCATTTATGCCTAGCAATGATTTGTAGATAAAGGTCTGTTTTGTCTGGTATTTATACCAGATTTATTTTCCTTAGTATTTGTCTGTGTTTCATTTTTAGCCATTGACTTTCAACTTTTCCATGATCTTATACTCTTTTGAATCTCTTGTAAACAGTACATAGTTGTATTTTTAAAAGATTCACTTTGATAATCTGTGTTTTTAACCAAATGTTTTAGTTCATTTTTATTAGTTTTAATTACCAATACTTTTAAAATTAATATTTATCATCTTACTTTGTGCTTTTAATTTCTAATTTTTTAGTTTATTTTTCTTCTTTTCTATATATACATATATTTTTTTTAAGATTGAGTTTTTCCCCCTCTACTGCTTTGAGAGTTATAATCTCCATGTCTATTCTTTTAGTGGTTTCCTTAGATATCCTAATATGTGTGCGTAACAAAGTCTCCTGTAAATGAGCATCTTTACCTTCTTCCAGGGCAATACCAGGGCCTTAAAATAAAATACACTCATCCTTTACAAACTCTTGTGCTATTGTTCTCTTCTATTCTTTTAGGTCTATTTAGTTTCTAACCCCAGAAATTAGGCGGCATAATGACTAAAACATACATCATAGTGACTATTTTTTCTCTTACTTTCTAAAAGTAAGAATCTTACTTTTAGAATTTAACCCTCTATTATATATTACATTATATTTTTTAGTCTCTGTCCTTAATGTATTCTAAGATCCTTAAGAACAAGCATCTGTTTGTATTTATTTTTCATTAACCCATGGTGCCTGGGACAATGACATATGCTTAGCAGATCCTTAACAAATATTTGCCAGCTCATTGACTCAGCATCCAATTATACTCATGAGTTTTAATTAAATGAGAAATTTTAACACCCAAATTAAAACATTTATAGATTTAAAAATTTTTTTTGCTGTGGTTAGTATTGGTTTACCATGCTCCATTTCCATGGGACTGATTCAACTGGAAGTTGTAATTACCAGGCCAGGTTTGTGTGGGATGTGGTGGGTGGGAAGAGAGATAAAGAGAAACAGTGGGGAACACAAAAATACAACTCTATTTCGTGACTATGTGAAAAATGGTAAAACCAATATGGTTCAATTTTTCATTCTTTCCTTTTAAAATTGACATCTATTAGTCCTCATAATATTGAGAACATACTGTATAAAAGGCAGTGATTCATTTTATTCTTTGGCCTTATTCTGGGTCATACAAGGCTATGGTAGATCTAAGACAAAATTTCCTTCCATGCTTTTTCTTTTTTTTCATTCTTAGTACTTTTTCAGTATTCCAGCATCTTCCAGATAAAGAAGCTTCTTTCTTTATATGTGTTGTGTATCCTTGTTAATTTTTCAGTCTTATCTTTTCCATTTGGTTCCTCTAGAAAAACATTTCTTTCCAACTGATAAAAACATTTTTCTGCCTTACAATATTTGATCCAAGAATAACTTAAAAATAAACCTGAATTTCACTTAAGATGATGTAATAAAAGGACTCCAGATCAGACATCCGCTACTCATTATTTATAACCTATGTCTAAAAGTCATGCTAATAAGGAGTTCTTGTTATTTCTCAGACTACTTGCTCAAAAGACTCATGCATTGTCTTTAGTCCTTTTCACTTTGCTTGTGGTATCGGTAATGCAGAAGTAAAATCTGAAACACTGGCTGGTAATGTGGAAAAGGGGACCACAACCTTAAAGCAAGCTGATGATCAAATTTGTCAGTTTCAACTATCATCTGGCAGTGACCACTTGTTACCTTTCAAATGCTGAGGAGTAGTTTGGAATTCCTAGCTTTCAATAATTGTTTTCTTCTGAAGAGAGGCGGGGTGCTTTTTATGTACATTCCTCACATGTGGCCGTGTGGTATCATTCACAAATATATAATCTTTAACAATTTTTCAATCTTCCATTGAGATTCTTTATTGTGTTAAGTTACACATAGTTTCTGGGACCCAAAAGGCTCAACAGAGGGCTTCATATGACCTCATGAAGGTCTTTGTTTCTGAAAATGTTTAAAGTCTGATCAGAATGCCTTAAAGAAAAAAGGAATTCACTTCATAGTCTGCATGTCAAGTAGCAGTTTCTTGTGTGAGTTCTCTTCATAGGTAGACAACATATGCTACATTGATCCAAAAACTGAGCTTTGAATCTACATCAAAATTTTTTTTGAAAACATATGGCTCAATCTACTCTTTACTTGTTTTTTAAGAATATTTCCCACAAGGGGAAAGTGGAAGGGAGGTTCCCTCACAATTTGAAATACTCATTGGCAATGTCAAATGAAGAATTGTAGCAGCTCTACCAACAGTAGGCCTCCGTCTTGTACTCTCTTCCAACCCCCCAAATCATTATCTCAGTTATCTGCGATTTGCTGACAAATGTGAATCAAACTGTTTCACTGTGTTATATGAGGGCCTTATGCAGTCAAACAGAATGTAAATCTGGTTGATTCATAGCTTACGTAGGTGGCCTATTGACAATTCAGAAGGAAAGGAGGATTTGCTTGGGGCTACTGATGACTATTACTTCTGCCCTTCTCTTTCTAGACTAAGAGTGTTGCCATCAGAAAAAGCAATATTCGGGCCGGCCCGGTGGTGCACTGGATAGTGCGCCACTTGGGAAGCGCGGTGGCGCTCCCACCCGAGGGTTCAGATCCCACATACAGACCGGTTCCCGCTCACTGGCTGAGCGGGGCGCAGGAGCAACACCGAGGGTTGCAATCCCGTTGCCGGTCCCCGGTCCGGTACGGGGGCAACACTGAGGGTTGCGATCCGTTGCCGGACACGGAAAAAGACAAAA
>NW_007726828.1:353869-362346 GCF_000696425.1 Galeopterus variegatus
AAAAAAAAAAAAAAAAAAAAAAAAAAAAAAAAAAAAAAAAAAAGAAAAAGCAATATTCTTGGGACTGTAACTGTAGGCTCCCTGTTTCTGGACATACCTATGAATTATTGGGTTGAAGACACTGTAGAGATTTCCATCATTTTTGCCTACTGGAAAAGCTTATGATGTGAAAGTAATTTCTTCCTTCTACACCCCTCGCTTGATTATTAGTTTTCCTACTAAAAGAGGAAATTAAATCTTCATCTAAATGGAGTTAAGATTACATCTGCTATAGAAGTTCATAGAAGAGGAGGTTCAAAATAGGCTCTCCATGCATGCTAAAAAGAGTGTTCCTCAGTAATGCCATTGAACCTTTACCAGATATCTCTTTGGAGTCTAAGTTCTGTCACTAGAATTTTATGAGAAAAAGGCATAAGTTTTCTGGTTGTCTTGGTTTTCAATGTCTTCTTGTTATATCTCTGAACTAAGTCTGTAGATGCTGAGTATGGTGCATTTTGATTTGTTCTTTGCCCCCGTCTTGACTCAGGAGATGATTTACTTAAAGTCATGATGTTGAATGAATTATTGCTGACTAATGGATTTCTTCATCTGTAATGATAGCGCAAGGGTTAAATTTGTGAGGCACTAGATTATTAAAATCTTTCTATTTTTTTAGGAGACTAAAGAAAATAAAATAACAAAGGATACCTATAGGTAATAGTAATACACTAACAATATAAAAAATTGATGTAGGAAAGAACCCTTACATTTCACATATCCAAAGCTTTAAGGTTTATTAACTTAATAAGCTTGAGCATATAGAAATTATATGTTATTTGTGATTTTATTAGCTGCGTATAAAGCCAGAGAAGGGCTGAATGTCAAGTTCCCTTCTATTATTAAATTCAGTGTGATGAATTTAAGGTCTTTTTTGCTCTGCTTCTGAGTTATCATTAGAGTAGATTATAGGGTTGATTATGTATAGATTCCCAGCTATAGAAGAGAGTGCAATGTGTTCATTCAGAGTTGTAAAACTAAATTAAGAAGAGTTATCTTTTGAAATATCTGAAAAGTTCATTGAGCCTGGTGAGTTTAATTTCAGTACATTTAATGAAAGTCAACAGTGGATTCATTTAGTTAAGGCCATCAGATGGAGGCTACTGTTCTGTGCAGAGAGAAAGTAAGAGTGGAGAATGACTTACAATTAAACTTTTGCTTCTAATTTTGCAAATGGTCAGACAAAAGCTATCTAGAATTTGTTGGATATTAATCTGGTGGAAATCACTGGCAACCAGCCTCAACTTCGGGGTGTGCTGGGGGAGGAGGCACAGCTTGAATATTTATTGGAATATGGTGATGAAAATAAAGATATAATCATTTTCTGGAATAAGAAACCTGGATTATCCCTATCTGTCACCATACACAAAAATCAACTCAAAATGGATCAAAAGCCCGAAACCATGAAACTACAGGAAGAAAACAGGGGCAACACTACATGGAATGGGAGTGGGCAGCACTTTTTTGAGCATGACTACAAAGGTACAGGCAACTAAAACAGAAATACATAAATGGGACTACATCAACTAAAAAGCTTCTGCACAGCAAGGGACACTCAAAAAAGTAAAGAGACAACCTGCAGAATGGGCGAAAGTGTTTGCAAACTACACATAAGACAAGGGGCAAATATCCAGAATATATAAGGATCTTGAACAACTCAACAGCAAAAACCCAAATAACCAAATAAAAAAATGGGCAAAGGACCTTAACAGACATTTCTCAAAAGAAGACATACACATGGCCAGTGGGCACGTGAAAAAGTGCTGAACATCACTAACCATCAAGAAAATGCAAATTAAAAACACAATGAGATATCGTCTCACTCCAATTAGAATGGCTTAATTATCAACAAAACAAAAAAATAACAAATGCTGGGAAGGATGCGGAGAAAAAGGAACTCTCCTACATTGCCAGTGGAAGGGTAAATTGGTACAGCCACTGTGGAAAACAGTATGGAGTTTCTTCAGAGTACTAAAATTTGATCTACTTTAATCACCCAGCTATCCCCCTACTGGGTACATACCCCAAAGAAATGAAATCAACATATCAAAAGGACACCTGTACTCTCATGTTCATGGCAGCACTATTCACAATAGCCAAGAGATGGAATCAACCTAAATGTCCATCAATGGATAAGTGGGTAAAAGATTGTGGTATATATACAATGGAATACTATTCAGCTACAAAAAGAAATCCTATCACTTGCAGCAACATGGGTAAAACTGGAAACCATCATGTTAAGTGGAAGTCAGTCAGGCAGAAAAAGACAAATAGTGTGTGATCTCACTATTATGTGGAATCTAAAAAAAAAACAAACCAAAGTGTTTCTTACAGAAGTAAAGAATGCAGTAATGATTACCAGAGGCCAGAGGGGTGGGGAGACGAAGAGAAGTGGTGGACTAACAGGTACAAAACTATGCTGTCAACTGTAAGTGAATCATTGTGCAGTATATGCATGTATTGAAAAAACATTTATGTAAAAGTAAATGTTAAAATATTTTGAATAAAAAAAGAATTTGTAACACAAATTGTAGTTTTAGTGGAACAAGTTATAATATATGACTTATTACAATAAAAAAACTTGGATTGATTCAGTGGTGCTCTTACTCAAGATAGAGGAAATCTATGAGAAGTGGTTGAACACACACATACTTACAAACATACAAGAGGAAAATAAAAAGAAACACTTATATTCCTTGATTGATAACAGTTTTTATCACTTATCAGTCTGAACTGTTCCCTCCCCACTCCCATCCTTTGCAGGATGTAGATGTGTAGATCTCTCCTCTTTAGTATTAGATTCTGCGTGCATGTGTGTATGCTTCATAGGGTGTGTTTGTATGTGTGTGTCTCTGTGTATGTTTTGAATATAGGGTTATAGGATCAGGAGCATGATGTTTAATGTCAAATCTTGATGGTTCATATTGATTTGACGACTGGTTGATCCAAGATAGTTTTTGACCTTCAGCTTCTCATTTTTCCACTTAGCCTTCTAATGCCTTTCTGAGCAACTGTCTTCAATACCCGTGGATAACTAGCTCATCTCCTATGTAGTTATGCATTCAACTGAAATACACTGGCACTATGAAGGATAATTTATTACCATACAGAATTGTTATTGTGCAGAAGACGGCACCTAATGAGATAACTTTGTCTCACAGCCAAAACATTGTAGGTATTGAAATAGCCTGAGTATCAGAATCTGCCCTGGCCTCTCTCCTTGTGGAAATTCAATCCTGTTAAGAATCAGAGAGACAGAGCAATGAGAACTCTAAAACTCCTGCCCTGTCCGATCAGTTAATGTGCTCACTGGCTCTCGACAGGCAACTGCATCCTCCTCCTTCTGATTCTGGGTATCTCCATCTTAGCAATCAGTTTCTCCCTTGCTTCCTGTCACCTGGCTTTGCTATTCCTAATATTCTGCTCCATTGCAATTGAGCTTCCTTCGGTGAAGTCTCTACCTTCCTGGCTAGGGCTCTATATAATGCTCTGCTAGAATGTAAGCCTCATGAGGGGAGGATTTTCATTTGTTTTGTTCAGTGCTGTGCCTTCACTGCCTAACAGTGCTTGGCAGGTGGCAAGATCTCAATTAGTAAATATTTGTTGAATGAAATTCTCTGACTTTTGTCTCTATCATTTTGCTTTCTTTCCTCTAACTCTCATCTTTGCATTTCCATGAGTACTCTTTGTCATTAGGTATCTAACTTGTATCACTTAGGGGCTAGTACATGAAATTCAGACAAAATTCCCTCTTTCTCAAAGCTCATGCACATCCAGCCACTTCTTCTTCTTTTTTTTTGTCTGTTTCGTGACTGGTAAGGGGATTGCAACTCTTGGCTTGGTGTTGCCCACACCGCGCTCAGCCAGTGAGCGCACTGGCCAGTCCTATATAGGATATCGTCGCTGCGCTCCCAGTGCTGCACTCTCCCGAGTGCGCCACGGGGCCGGCCCCACATCCAGCCACTTCTAGCCCGTGCAGTCCACTGCATGATATGACCCAAGGACGTTAATGTTATATGGTGTTATCACCTATTAGAATATGTTGCAGCTGGCACCTTAGGATAACTTTGTCTCCAAATGACTTTGGCCTCCCCTAAATTAGATATTTTCATGACTAAGAAGTTCTTAGTTTTTATCAGAGAACAATTTCAGGAAATGCTTAGATAAATGGACTTATTCCCATCTATTCTCTAATTGGGTTGGGGTCAGTGATCTTTTCTGTGGCATTAAAATTATCTTTGGGAAGAGGGACATGGATCCAGATAGATTATGCAGATGGGTGACAGGCATTCTCCAATCTCAAGAAGTCTACAGATAATAATGATACTATTGTGTGGGTCAAGATAAACACAGACCCTTGCTTCTTAATATCGAGTGGCACTATTGCCGCTGCTGAGAATTAATCTAACACAATCCTCTGAGTGAGCCTTAAAATTCTATAAGACCACGTACTATAGGAATATATATCAAATTATTTTCCAACTTAAAAATCTCAGAAATATTGAAATATGGATTTTTGAGCTGAAAGGATCCTCATGAGATCATCTGTTTCAGATGCCTGCTCTGAGGCAGGTTAGGTGTAATTGGGTGGCAGATCAGAGCTAAATTTCATCTATTGGTTTATAGTCCAAAGGGAATATATGTTCTCATAATTTCTGTTTAAATTTTCCTTTCATAGTAAGCTTCCACAACAATCTGCAAAATCATAAGCACATCTTTTTATAGAGTATGCAGGACTTCGGTCTTTTCAGTTTCAGCTAAATGGTATTACAGGATAAAATGAAACTTTGTTCTCTTTCTTTGAGACAGAAGATTTATGTTCTTCGCAAGACAAAGCACAGTACATCTAATAAAATATAGCAGACTGGCTCCAGAAGCCACCTGCAGAGTCTCAAACTCTTGATTGAGAATTAGCATGCCAACATTTTTTATCATTCTTAGGTAAGGAAAATTAAATTGCTCTTAGAAACACACATTAAAATTAGTAAGAAGATATAAAAAATTTCAGAGATAGTTGAGACTAAAAATCATCTCATTTATCCTTATTTTAAGGAGGAAGAACCAGGCCCTAGTAAGTGATGAGTCTGTATGTTTTACCACAATTGAAAACAAAGCAAAACAAAACAAACAAACAGTGAAGAGGCTTCAAAAGTTTCATGACTGACTAGTCAATGGCAAAGCCGACACCGGAACACTCTTAGTCAGACCCCAAGGCAAAGGCTTTTTCCATTTTGATGAAGTCCCTTTCTTTAAGCTTTAAAAAACTTTAAATCTTCTGTCATGCTCAGTATTATTTTATCTGGTGTGTTCAGCAGTGTGGTTTCAGTTAAGACTTTATTCCCGTACTTCCTTTGTTGAATATACCCAAACGATTTGAGCTTATACTTCTGGACGTGTTCACCATGTAGCCTTGAAATACTGACAATGAATTTGCATGAGCCACACAACTTCTGACCTTAAGTCTTGGGCAGCCCTTATTTGTCATGGTAGTCTCCTGTATGACCAGAATATTTAATCAATGCAGTTTTGCTCCTGCCTCAATCAAGAACTGATTTGGTGTGAATTATTTCCTACTATGGCCGAAAAGATTGTACAAGCTGAGCGGTATAGTTTTGAAGTCTAAGTTAGCACGTGGAATTGATTGTATTTTCTCAAATTTCTGCAGTGGTAGTGGTAAAATAAACACGTCATTTAAATCAATAGCCTAAGAATAGTTTATTTAAGGGAAATTAGGAGCAAGGGGTCTAATTATCTATTCTCCCTTAAAATGCCCTTTCTGCCATTATCTGAGACAGAGGATTAGGTAAACCAAGTGTTTACCTAATGCATTTTATTTGGTGCTTTTCTATGTGTAGAAAAGTTATTTTAATACTCCTGGAAGGTACAACTTACCTTATCATTACATTTACTACCAATTCTACTGATATCCAAATATTCTGTTATTCAGATATATCGTCAAAGTCTTAACTGTTCTGGTATTAGTTCCTCCGCCCCCTTAGTTTAGTTTTTTTTTTTTTTTTTTAATACAGACATGTAGTAATTGACACATTTTCAAAATGCTTCATAAATTCAAAACTATTCTGCACCATAGCCGAGTCTTCAGAATCAGAAGGAAATGTGCATCCAACTATGTGTGTTATGTTAGCTTAATGTTCATATTGACAGGAACCATGTTTTCCCTTAAAAGCGTGATTGATGAAGCTAGTTTTGCTGACAAAGAGCTTATGACCAATTTCGTTCAAGCTTCAAATCAAGTTTGGCAGCATGAAGAATTTCATGTAGCAGATGGTAAATATTAATTTAAAATTTTTAACTGGTATCATAATCATTGCGGACTTCCAAACACATTCATGCCCCACTCCTGGTTAAAGCCATAGGAAGCCCTGCTATAGCAGAGTGTTGGTGCAGCACAGTCATTAAAGAGAGCATGTGGCTGGTTGTTTTCTTGAAAACATGCACCCTGCAGGATTCTATTTTCTGTTAGTTTTAAGTGCAGACCACATGGTACAATATAAAAATCAAACCATGAATTTTTACGTGCCACAAGGTATTGCCATTGTTGGCCCAACTGCTTCATGCTTGACTGTTATTTTTTGGGTTGATGGGTTCCAGAAGATGCCAGCTGTGCAATTAGAGATGTTTTGACACATCTGTACCAAAGCTGCAGTCTGATGATAACCAGAGAGTGGTGTGTTTGTGTGTGTGTCTTTTCTCTGCAGGTGCTAAATTTTCAAGGAGAGAAGTGTTCAGTATGAGCAAACCTGACTAATTATTGTGAGATATTTATTTGCAAACAGACAAGTGTTGGCAGCACAGAATCCAAAGCAGAAATTATTGCATTAGAGAAGTGCTATGGGGATTTGGGGCTGTGAAGATTTTCCTTACAGACCCAGGTCTGTCTGCTAATATTTTTTTCTTTGGAATTTCAACATGTTATTTATTTGTAAAATAATTAACACTGTGTAATAAACTATATCTAACTTTTAGTTGTACTCCTCCCATCTGCTAAGTGATGATAAATAATGACTCTTAAACACAAAAGGATGCCTAGGTAATGAAATTCACAGCCCCCTCCCTCCCAACAAAGTTCTCTTCTTATGCCCATAATCATTTAAAGTTGCATACTATCTAACTCCTGAAGGTACAAGCCATGTCTATTTGTTGTTTTGTCTCTACTGTCTGCCACAGAGCTTGACACACAGTAGGTTCAGAAAATATGTAGATTGAATTATTATATTATTTTCACTATTTATTCAATATATTTTTGTACTTTAAATATTTGAAATTTTATCTTCAACTGTGATACGCAGGATAATTCTTCATCAGCTAATCCTAACCTTGTCTAATCATGTAAAAAAAATTTTTCCTGTAAGAATGTTTTCAATTATAATTCTTTAATGACTTTTTATGAGCCTGCTCAATAGTGAAATGATGGTCGTAGTTATTGTATACTTACAATATCAACATAATATGGGATATAATAATAATTTTAATTAATATAATTGTCTTAGAGCTAAAAATAACGTTGGATGTCATGTAATCCAAAGGAAAGATAAGTTAAGGTCCAGAGAAGTGACAAATCTTATTTAGTACCACATTAATAGGTTTTAGTTTTCAGTTGTGGGTTGTTTGATCATGTTTTTAAAACATTTGGTGGTAGTTCAAGAATTTTTTTCCTGAGCATTAAGATTAAGCCTGGAAACATCATAATCACTATCAGTGTCCAATTATTTTTCAAGACTGATCTTTACTTTCATTAAAGTAGAATACTTCTTTTTTAGATCCCTGGCATTTGAGATCATTGTTGTCTTTTGTATACTGGCATCCTATAAAGTTATAAAGTAATTCATAAATTGGTAATGTGCCTTTGTTTCCAATGCTTTTTTTTTTTTCCTTTTTGTCTTTTTTACTGACTGGCAACGGGATCGCAACCCTCGGTGTTGCGCCCGCACCACGCTCAGCCAGTGAGCGGGAACCGGTCTCCATATGGGATCCGAACCCTCAGCGGGAGTGCCACCGCACTCCCAAGCGGCGCACTCTCCAGTGCGCCACCAGGCCGGCCCTTCCAATGCTTTATTTAGAGCACTTAGTTTGCATCTAAATTGTTTTTTTATGCCAAAAGTAATATAATTTTTTGTTACAGAATTCAAATGAAAATTTTTTGGACTTTGAATTTGCACTAATTCAGACTTAGATTTTTAATGTTTTCACCAATATTTTCCACTTTACTGACTTATTATCTAGGCTTCTATTCCTTTGAATTTGCCATTTGCCTTTTATAAAGCAGCTGGCATACTTATAAGTATTCACTACACACACATACCTCAAAGCTGTGCAAATGACAACCCTAGACTAGTAACTTTTTTTTTTTTTAGTAATTTTTATTTCTAAGAATACAGATCACAGACTCACAGAAATCAAATTCTGAGTGTGGGCTATAT
>NW_007726828.1:362876-378517 GCF_000696425.1 Galeopterus variegatus
TATATATATATATATATATATATATATATGCTATTAGTACTATATTATAGATACATTATAGGCTAGAGAGGATTTTGTTATGTTATAAGAAGTTTTATTATAATTATTTATGATTTTAATTATTTACTATTATAAGTTGAACATAATTTCAATAAGAAAAATATTTGTAATGCTAACCTAGAAATTGAAGAAAACATTCCCTTTTTGGAGTACTGGTGGTTTTCTAGGTGGCAGAAAGGGCTGTGGCTATCAGGTTAGATATTTCTGGGACTAGAAACTTGTTATATCTCTGTGTCTGAATAAGAGAAAGCAACTGGCTATGACTATATATCCAGATACTGGCATATATATTGGGGCAATTGGAAGAAAATATATAAATTGGGAACAAAGGACGTTTGTCTGCATAGCTTAAAGATTCTTAACTCACATTTCTCCAACTTTACTCTTTGTACCTATTATGAGCCATTTATCATTATTATTGTTATTATCATCATCATTATTATTGTTGAACTGTAATACATATCCATGGTTGAAGGAGAACAGCAGGGTATAAAGTGAAAAGTTGAAGTCTTCATCCACACTGACTATACCATCATTTCGCTCCACAGAGGTAGTTAGTATTATCAATAGACTCTGGTGCATTCAAACAGAAATTTTACATATGGACAAGTATATATTTCATTTAAGCTATCTAAATTTTAATTAAAAGTTTTTTTCTCCATGTATTCCATTTACAATTCTAATATTAATGAACACCATATTGCCAGCATCTCAGTTTTAAAATGTCCTGGAATTTTGACATTCTTAATTTACATTACATGAGCAGCAGCAGCAGCAAAGTTAGCACTGTCCAGAACGTAGAAGTAGTCCCTACTTAATCATAATCACCACACTTAGAGAAAAGCCTCCATTTTTTTTCAGGTGAAATTATTGCATTTCCTAAGGTAAGGAAGGGGTTAACTCACTTACTAGCTTTCCAAATGGGGCAGCTACATTTTCTTAGATTCATCCAGGTAATTTAATTCCCTCAAACTTGGAAATGTATCCAACTCTTACTCAAAAAGTTATCGTGATTGGATCAAATAGTTAAATAGACAATAACAATGTAGGAAAAGAACTATACTTCAGAAAGCAGAAAGCAAGTTTCTACTGTTTATCTCCCAGATTGGTGCATACAACTCTATTGGAAGAGTGAGTACTAATTAACTCATTAAACAGTTCCCACTGAGGTTCCTCAATGTATTTGTGGGCTAAACTTATGTTTCGAGAATTACAATCTTAGCTGTAAAAGCTTATCATTGTAAACTATTGATAAAACTTTCAGAGGTATTATAAAATTTCTTAGGTCATAAGGTAGAAAGGAAGTAATACAAAGCTAAGGGCTTTTCTTGTGCAGAAAGTATTTAAAGTATTTTTTAGCTTAGTTTTCTGAATATTGATTAAGGTGACCAATATGAGCTAAAATTGCATGCTTTATAAGGGCCTTGATTGATTGTGAGTTTGCATTCTGTGTCCAATTATGAAGAATTACGTTCCTCAATTAAAATCCACCCAGGAAGCATGTTCAGCATCTATTCTAATCGTAAAACAAATTTGGTAAACTGCATTAAAAAAACAAAAGCTAAGAAAATGAATATATTCCAAACTCTGTGTGAGGTGATTATTGCGTGCATCAGAATTGTGACATTATTGCTCCAGGGCACATATGACACTACAGATTAGAACCACAAAGACATGTGACCCTGCTGTACAGTCTACTATATAAACCTCAGCATTGTGGACACTGTCACGTAGTAAGCATGAGTCTGGTTATTTGAGTATGTAGCACATTGCTTGTGAAACTTGGCTTAAAGTTCCATAGCAGCATATGTCTTCGAGCATAGAAATTACAGCATGCAGTTCAATTCCGATTCTGTAATTCACATTTGCTCTCCTTAAAGAGAATTATTATTTTCCTGAAAGAGATCTGTGTTCTCCTCAGATGACTGGGAGGAGAATGAAGTTAAGTTTTCAGTGTATTCCAGAAGGTCCTCAAAAGATTGTTAAACATTTAAAATAAATTTTCTAAGGGAGACAGTGATATAGTGGACTGTCAAAATTATTTTAGAAGACAGTGTATAAATATAATCAGAAGTTAGGACTTTGAAAGTAGTTAGTCTAAGGTTTGAATTTGGCTTCCTTACTAGGAGTGTGACTTTGGAAAATTATTTACTGAATTTTTTTCTTTTTCATTTGGGTATGTAAAATATGGATACTTATATCAACCTCACAGAATACTAATGTGATAGAAAGTATTGGTTAAATGGTACCCATTACTAGTAATAGGCATAGTAATAATGAACTATTTTCCATTTCTTACAGCACAAGGGATTGTAAGAAGTGAGACATTCTTATTGAGGATTTATAAATGGTGGAATCTTCCATGAAAATCTTTAAGCAAATGATATGCATTTAATTTTGTTGTTGTTGTTCATATGTATTTCAATAATGCTTTCTTTAGAATCTAAGTTCTTGGAGGCTAAGCACCATGTAAGGGTACCATTGACCACCTTCAATGCCAAATATGGGGAGAAAACTGTGATCCAATATGTGGCCTAAATGACCCCTAATGCACAGACATTTTATTGAAGGCTTAAAGGTATTTCTGCACAATGTCAGTACAACTGACTGAAAAGTGGCAGGTTTAGGTAAATTCAGTTCTTACTAACTGACTGCAGTTTTGCAGCATCCCCCAGCCCATGCCAATAAAAGGAAGTACTGAGCCATCTCTCAGTGGCTGGCTGGCACTGATATGGAACCTTTGTTAGTTCCAAGTTCAGCTTGGCAAAAAACATGTAGAACTTATATTTCATCATCTAAAAATAGGACCATGTTTTTGAGATTTTTTCAAATGAACAAATACTTAAATTTGCAGTGACTGTTTATTATCCAACAAAAGAGAAAGAAAAGTAAAAATTGAGCACAGTGATAAAGTTGCCAGTAATCAGATGAAATTCTTCATAGTCCTCTCTTCTTTGGTCATCTATAGTCTACTTTCTTCTATTTCTTTCTTTTGTCCCCAAGAACATTTATATATCATTATTTTAGTATCACATGTGTGGCCGTGTGTGTATTTTACAAGATGATGGGATAGCTCTAATATGTTATTGCACCAGTAATAAATTATTTTTTCAAGTGCCACAGTTTGTTCCATAGAAAATATAATTCTTTGTAAGATTACATCCTAATAAAGAAACTGTTGCAATGCCCTTGACTATAAAAGTGTGAGTAGAAATTAAGATAAAATATTTAGTTCAGTGTCTCATACATATAATTACCACCCAAAACTTCACCAAATACTAGTATAAATCTAAATTAATAAATTTCTAATATAAAAATTAAAAATGCATTGTTGTAAAGTAGCTCTGAAATATACACATTGCTTAATATGCTTAATTAAATATTCTTTAATAAAAATGTTCTTGTGTAGCAGAAAGTAGACACAAAGTCCTGCCTTGGTTCTGTAAATTTAAAAATTATTCTCTGAACTGTATTATGATTAGAAGACATAGATGCCATTTGCTTTTGCATAGCACTAAATGCACAACTATAAAAATATATTCTTGAAAATGTACACAGAAGAAACATAAATTCTATGAAAAAATCAATATCTCTTCTAATTAAAGAAATGTAAGCTAAGAAGTAAATTTCACATCAAATTGGTAAAGGTGCAGCCAATTTTAATGACTAATACTAGGTAGAGAATGGAGTGAGATAAGAGTATCCTACAGATAGGAACAGAAATTGGTACAAGTTTTCTGCAGAGTATTTGGGAATGTGCTTCAGGAGGTTTAAAATGTGCCCAAATTACCAGAGATGTAGTTGAAGATTTACCTTTACACTGGAATTAACCCAAATTTTCAATAATAGTGGAGCAGTTAAAAATTCATTTGTTCATTCATTCAATAAATATTTTGTCTGTGTTCATCATGTGCCAGATACTATTCTAGTCTCTGGGAATATACCTGGTCCTTTGGCTTAACTTTATAAGAGACTGCAAAACTATTTTTCAAAATGACTGTGCCAATCTACAATTCTCTTCAACAATGTGCGAGAGTTTCAGTTGCTCTATATCCTTCCCAACATATTCCATTGTTAGTCCTTATAATTTTAACCATTCTTGTGGGTGTGTAGTAGTATCTAAATATGATTTAAATTTCTATTAAACTGATTACTAATGATCTGGAGAATTAATTTTGTTCTTACTGGTCATTCTTATGTCTCTTTTTATATTACGGGTGTTATGGGCTGATTTGTGTTCCTCCAAAATTCATATGTTGAAGTTCTTAGTACCTCAGAATGAGACTGTATTTGGAGATAGGATCTTTAAAGAAGTAAATATAAAATGAGGTCATTAGGGTGGGCCCTGATCCAACATACTGGTGTTCTTATAAGAAGAGGCAATTTGGAAACAGACATGTGTAGAGGGAAAACCAAGTGAAAATATGGGGAAAAGACGGCCGTCTATAGCTAAGGAGAGAGGCCTCAGGAGAAACCAGCCTTGCTGACACCTTGTCTTGGACTTCTAGCCTCCAGATTGTTAGAAAATAAATTTCTGTTATTTAAGTCACCCAGTCTGTGGTACTTTGTTATCACAACTCTAGCAAAGGATCTTCAAACTTTTTGCGCATTTTAAATTAAGTTACTGGTTTATTTATTGAGTTGTAAGTATTCTTTATATGTTTTGTATGTGTTTTTTTATATATATGTATTGAGAATATTTTCTCCCAGTCTGTGGTGTGAATTTTTATTTTCTAATGATAATATTTTGAAGTACAGACGTTTTGGATTTGTAAGAAATCCGATTTATCAATTAAAAAAGTATTTAGTGCTTTTAATGTTTGTAGAGATAATATTTGTTTGCAATAAGGTCAACAAGATTTTCTCCTGTGGTTTATTTTAGAAATTTCGTAGCTTTAGTTTTATCTTTAGATCTATGACCTATTTTGAATTTTTTAATATGCAATGTGAGATAAGAATCAAGATCATTTTGTTTCACATAGAGATCCTGTTTTTCTACCTCCATGTATTGTGGGCTACTATTTTTTCTCCATTTAATTATCTCAGCAGAAAATCAATAGACCAAATATGTGTGGTTCTATTTCTGGACTACCTATTCTGTTCTATTGATCTGCATATCTTTTCTTTATGGCAATACCACATTGTCTTGATAAAGGTTACTATCTAGTACACAGTGTTTTGTGAATTTTATTGTTCAGCATTTACACATATTTAGTTAAATTAATCAATAAATATTTTATGCTACTTGATTTTTTTAAAAATGTCATTGTTTTCCTAATTTAATTTTACGATTATTTGTTGGTAGTATATGGAAATAAAATATGATTTTTGTTTATTCTCTTTGTGTCTTGCAACCAATATGACTATATTCACTTTTCGTTCTTATTGCTTTTGGTAGATTTCTTAAGATCTTCAATTTGTACATTCATGCAATTTGCATGTAAACTATATTTACCCTTTCCAACTAGTAAATCTTATTTCTTTTTCCTTCATTATTGCAGTGGTTAAGATCTCAACATAATATGTAATAGAAGTGGTGAGAGTGACCATTCTTTTCTTCCAATTTTAGGTGAACGTCTTAAGTCTTTCACTATTAAATATGTTATCAACTATAGGCTTTTCATAGGTTCCCTTTATCACTCTGCAGATAATTCTATCAATTTCTAGTTTTTGAATAATTTTTATCATTAATATGTGTTGAGTTTTGTAAAACACTTTCTAAATCTGCTGAGATGATTGTATGGTTTTTCAGTTTTAGTCTG
Source organism: Galeopterus variegatus (assembly GCF_000696425.1). Taxonomy (NCBI): domain Eukaryota; kingdom Metazoa; phylum Chordata; class Mammalia; order Dermoptera; family Cynocephalidae; genus Galeopterus; species Galeopterus variegatus. The sequence goes on from NW_007726828.1 coordinate 368,699, forward strand.
TTACTGCATTGAATAGCGTTGGTTTTTTAGATGTTAAATCAAGTTTATGTTTCTGGGATTAATCACACTTGGTCATGCTACTTATGCTCTTTAAATATTACTGGATTTGGTTTGCTAATATTTTATTAAGTGTTTTTGCATGAACATTTATGAGAGTTATTGGTTAATAATATTCTTGTAATATATTTGGCCAGTTTTAGTATCAAGTTAATAGTGTTCTTTTTTTATTTAAAAATTTTTTTCATTGTACGTGTTTATGGGGTACAGTATGTTGTTTCAATTTGTGCATATATGGTATAATGATATAATCAGAATAGTTAGCTTATCTATCACCTAAACATTTATCATTTCTTTGTTATAACATTCAAGATTCTCTTTTCTGGCTATCTTGAAATATACAATATTATATTATTAGCTATTGTCACCCTAGGGCACCAGAACTTACTTATTCTTTCTATCTAACTGTCACTTTGTAGCAGTCTACCATCCTCCCTCACCCCGCCCCTCCCTTTCTCTACCTCTGGTAACCACTAGTCTATATTTCCCTCTTTCTTCTCTCTTTTAAATTTATTTTTCTTAATTTATCCATGATAAGTATATATATTTATGGAGTACAATAAGATATTTGGGTACATTCACACTGTGTGCAATGATCATATTGGGTACTTGGTATATTCATCACCTCAAAAAGTTGTCACTTCTTTGTGGTAGGAACTTTCAACATCCTCTTGACTAGCTATTAAAAGATACACAGAACTTTTTTGTTAACTGTAGTCTCCCTCTATTACTATGGAACTGCAGATCCCATTCTTCCTATCCCTCTAATATTTTGTATTCACTGACTACACTCTTCCCATCCCTTCCTTCCCTTTCCCTCCACCAGCTTTTGGTAATCACTGTTTTACTGTCTACTTCTTTGAGATAAATTTTGTTAGCTTCCTCATATGAGTAAGAACATGTATTTCTCTCTCTGTACCTGGCTTATTTTACTTCATATAATTTTCTCTGAGTGCATCCATGTTGTTGCAAATGGCAGAATTTCATTCTTTTTTATAGCTGAGTAGTATTGCATTATGTATATATACCACATTTTCTTTCTCCAATCATCTGTGGAAGGATATTTATGTTGTTTCCAACTTTTGGCTATTGTGAATAGAGCTGCAATAAACATGGGAGTACAGGTGTCCCTTTGATTTGTTGATTTCCATTTCTTTGGATATATATCCAGTAGTGGAATTGCTGGATTTATTTCTGAATTCTCTATTCTCTTTCATTGGTCTATGTGTTTGTTTTTGTACCAGTACCATGCTATTTCGATTACTATTGCTTTGTAGTATGTTTTGAAATCAAGGAATGTGATACCCCCCCACTTTGTTCTTATTGTTGAGGATTGCTTTGGCTATTTGGGGTCTCTTGTTCTCTTCTTGTTCCGTATAAGTTTTTGAATTGTTTTTTCTGTTTCTGTGAAGTATGTCATTGGCAGTTTGATGGGGATTGCATTGAATCTGTAGACTGCTTTGGGTAGTATGGTCCTTTTGATGATATTGATTTTTCCAGTCCCTGAGTTTGTCTTTCCATTTCTTTGAGTATTTTTTAGTTTTTTTAATCAGTATTTTATAGTTTTCATTGTAGAGATCCTTCACCTCCTTGATTAAATTTATTCCTAGATATTTTATTTTATTATGTTGCTACTGTTAATGGGATAGTTTTCTTGATTTATTTTTCTACTAATTTATATATTGAAATACCACTGGTTTTTGTATGTTGATTTCATATCCTGCAACTTTACTGAATTTGTTTAATAGGTCCAGGAGTTTTTTTTGGTAGAGTCTTTAGGTTTCTCTCTATAAAATCATGTCATCTGCAAACAGGAACAACTTGACTTCCTCCTTTCCAATTTGGATGCCCTTTCTTTCTTTCTCTTGCCCAATTACTCTGGTTAGGACTTCCAGTATTATGTTAATAGAAGTGGTGAGAATGGGCCTCCTTTTCTTGTTCCAGTTCGTAGGGGGAAATCTTTTAGCTTTTCCCTGTTCAGAATGATGTTATCTGTGGGTTTGTCAAATATGGCTTTTATTGTATTGAGATACTTTCCCTCTATACTGAATTTGTAGACAGTCTTTATTATGAAGAGATGTTAAATTTGATCAAATGCTTTTTCTGCATCTATCAAGATGATCATACATTTTTTTCTTTCATTCTTTTGATGTGGTATATTATGTTTATTGATCTGCATGTGTTGAATCATCCCTGGGCTAAATCCTACTTGATCATGGTGTATAATCTTTTTAATGTGCTGTTGGATTCAGTTTTATTGAGAATTTTTGCAGCTGTAGTTTTCTTTTTTTTGTTGTGTCCTTGCCTGGTTTTGGTATCAGGGTAATGCTGGCCTTATAGTACAAGTTTGGAAGAATTCTATCCACTTCAAATTTTGTAATCATTTAAGAAGTATTGGTATTAGTTCTTCTTTAAATGTTTGGTAGAATTCAGCAGTAAAGCCATCTGGTCCTGGGCTTTTCTTTATTGGGAGACCTTTTGTTACTGATTCTATCTTGTTTCTTGTTATTGGTCCATTTATGTTTTCTATTTCTTCTTGGTTAAGTTTTGGTAGGGCATATGTGTTCAGGAATTGATCCATTTCCTCTAGGTTTACATATTTATTGGTGAGTAGTTGTTCATAATAGTCTCTGATGATCCTTTGTATAATGCAATGTCTCCATTTGCATTTCTGATTTTATTTATTTGGGTCTCCTCTTTTTTTCTTGGTTAGTCTGGCTAGTGGTTTGTAAATTTTGTTTATTTTTTCAAAGAACCAGCTTTTCCTTTGATTGATTTTTTTTTGTATTGTGTTTCTAGCCTCAATTTCATTCATTTCTGCTCTGATTTTTATATTTTTCTTCTTCTACTTATTTTGGGTTAAGTTCATTCTTGCTTTCTTGTTCTATAAGGTGCATTGCTGGGATGTTAATAGGAAATCTTTCTGTTTTTTTTAACATAGGCATTTATTGCTATGAACTTTCCTCTTAATACTGCATTGGCTTTATCCCATAGGTTTTGGTATGTGGTATTTCTATCTTCATTAGTTTAAAGACTTTTTTGATTTCCTTCTTAATATCTTCTTTGACCAATTGGTTGTTCAAGAGCATGTTGTTTGATTTCCATGTATTTATGTAGTTTTGCAAGTTCCTCTTGTTATTGACACCTAGTTTTAATCCATTATGATCAGAAAAAATTCTTGATATTATTTTGATTTTTTTGAACTTGTTGAGGCTTTTTTTGTTGCCTAACATATGGTCAATCTTAGAGAATGTTCCACGTGCTGATGAAAAAAATGTATATTCTACAGCTGTTGGATGAAATGTTCTGTATATGTCTGCTAGGTCCATCTGATGTATGGTGCCATTAAAATCTGGTGTATCCTTGTAGATTTTCTGTCTTGATCATCTGTCCAATGCTGAGGGTGGGGTGTTAAGATTCCCAAATTATTATTGTGTTGGTGTCTTCTATCTCTCACTTTAAATCTGATAATACTTGCTTTATATATCTGTGTGCACTGGTACTGGGTGCATATATATTTATAATTGTTATATCCTCTTGTATTGATCCCTTTATCATTATATAGTGCCCTTCTTTGTTTCTTAGCACAGACTTTGATTAAAAGTCTGTTTTATCTGATAAAAATATAGCCACTTCTGCTCGCTTTTGTTTTCCATTTGTGTGAAATATCTTTTTTCACCCCTTCACTTTCAGTTTATGTGTGTCTTTGTAGGTACGGTGTGTTTCTTGTGGGCAGCATATGGATGGTCATGTTTTTTACCCATTCAGCCAGTCTATGTCTTTTAATTGGGGCACTTAACCCATTTATATTCAAGGTTATTATTAATATGTGAGGTCTTACATCTGTCATTTTGTTGGTTGTTTTCCAATTGTTTTGTGTATCCTTTGTTCGTTTCTTCCTCTCTTAATGTTTATCCTTGAGGTTTGGTGGTTTTCTGTACTAATAAGGTTTGATTCTTTTCTCTTTCTAATTTGTGTATCTACTCTACCGGTGTATTTTATATTTTCAAGTATTTTCATGAGGGTTGTTATTGTCTTTTCTCTTCTACATATAAGACTCTACATATAAGCAGTTCTTGTAAGGCTAGTCTGGTGGTAATGGATTCCCTTAATTTTTGCCTGTATGAGAAAGACTTTATTTCTCCTTCTTTTCTGAAGGATAGCTTTGCAGAGTATAATATTCTTGACTGGAAGTTTTTTTCTCTTAGTATTTTGAATATATCATCTCATTCTCTCCTGGTCTATATGGTTTCTGCTAAAAAGTCTGCTTATAGTCACTTTATAAGTGACTTGATGTTTTTTCTCTTGCTGTATTTAGAATTTTCTCTTTGTCTTTAACTTTGGATAGTTTGACTGCAATGTGTCTTGGAGATTATCTATTTGGATTGAATCTATCTGGGAACCTTTGAGCTTCCTAGATTTGGATATTTGCTTCTTTCCCAAGACTAGGGAAGTGTTTGGCTATTACTTCTTTAAATAGGTTTTTTGTATCTCTTTTTTTTTTCTTCTGGGATGCCCATAATTTAAATATTTGTTCACTTAATAGTATCCCATAGATTTTGTAAGATTCGTTTATTCTTTTTTATTCTTTTTTTTTTGTCTTCTGGTGTTATTTTGAAACCGATATCTTCAAGATCAGAAATTCTTTCTTCTGCTCAATCTAGTTTGTTACTCTCAGATGCATTTTTAATTTCATTGAATGAATTATTCAATTCCAAGATTTCTTTTTTTAAAAAAAATATTTATTTTTGCATAGTACTTTTTTTTATTGGTTATGAATATTCATGAAATACAAAGCTGATTGTTACCACTTGTGCCAAAGATGTGATTGCCAGATCCATACTGGCAGCGTGCCCATTACTACAAATTGCAATTATACCCCATGTTCCCCACCCAATTATCCCCAACCTCCCTCCCCATCCCTCTTTCCCCTACTCCACTTTGTATCCCTAGGTATGCTCTCTCCCTCTGCAAGTCCAACATACCACTGTGACCTTTCTTTCCTTTCTTCTTTCTCTCTTAGCTCCCAGTTATGAGTGAGTACATGTGGTGTTTATCCCTCTGTGCTTTGCTTATTTCACTCAACATAAGTTTCTCCAAGCTCATCCATGTTGTTGTGAATGGGAGAATTTCATTCTTTTTTATGGCAGAGTAGTATTCCATGGTGTATATTAAATACATTTTCCTTACACAATTGTCCATCAATAGACATTTAGGTTGGTTCTATATACTGGCTATTGTGAACAGAGATGCAATGAACATGGGAGCGGAGGTATCCCTTCGACATGATGATTTCCATTCCTCTGGGTATATACCCAGAAGTGGGATTGCTGGATTGTATGGAATATCTATCTGTAGTTGTTTGAGAAACCTTCATACTGTTTTCCATAGTGGTTATACTAATTTACAGTCCCACCAACAGTGTAGGAGTGTTCCCTTCTCTCCACACCCTTGCCAGCATTTGTTATTCTCCATCTTTTTGATTATGGCCAGTCTAACTGGGGTGAGGTGATATCTCAATGTGGTTTTAATTTGCATTTCCCTGATGACTAGTGGTGTTGAGCATTTTTTCATGTATCTGTTGGACATTTGTATGTCTTCTTTTGAAAAAATATCTATTTAGCTCCTTTGCCCATTTTTTAATTGGGTATTTGTTTTTTTACTGTGTAATTACTTGAGTTCCTTGTATATTATGGATGTTAATCCCTCGTCAGATGCAAAGATTTCTTCTTGATTTTTTGAAATGATATTTATTTCTTTGCTGAATTTCTCATTCAGATCATGGAATTATTTTTCTGATTTCATTGCACCGTTTGTCTATATTCTCTTGTGTGTCAGCGAGTTTCCTTAAGATAATTAATTTGAATTCCTTTTCCAGCAAGTCAGCAATTTTCGATTCTTTGGGAGCAATTATTGGAGCATTATTATTATTATTATTATTATTTATTTATTTTTTTTTTTTTTAGTGGTGTCATGTTACCTTGTGTTTTCATGTTTCTTCTCTCCCTACTTTGTTATCTGTGCTTCTGGAACAGTCATCTTTTTGAGTTTTGTAGAGTGAGTTATGTGGGAAAAGAGTTTCACCTGGAAATGCATCTTGTGGTGTTGATTAGGTAGAGTGCAATGGCTTTGTTCCAGATGGATTTAGTAGTGTAGACTTGGTATAATTTTTCAGCTGTAATCCACTTTTGCTATGTCTGCGAGTGTCTCTGTGAGGTATGCTTTGGAGATTTATGGCAGCAGTGGCACAGGTGTTGCCAGGTTGGTTCACAGGCTGGGAGTATGCACATATGCCTTGTGGGTCAGTTGTCTCAGGAGGTAGCTCACGTGGGGAACAGTTGCTGGATTGATTCTCAGGCTGGGGTGTTGGTGTATGGTGTGTCATGGTCTCCAGGACAGGTTTGCCAGTGACAGGGTCACTGTGCTGCTTCTTTGACCAGAGGTGGGCCCGCTAGGGACATGTCATCCAAGCCATTTCTCACTCAGATGCATATGTGTGTGATGGCTCAGAGACTTGGGGCCTGTCCTCCAGGGGTGTGATAGCCAAACTGTTTATCTGAGCCAGTGGCATTGGTGTGCTTTAGCTTGGTTAGCTGAGTGCAGGTCTGCCAGTGGCTCTTCTGCTGTGCCATTTCTTGGGGTCTGATGTGAGATCATGCATCCCTCCGTGGTTTAGGAGCAAGACTACCAAAGGCGGAGCTGCTGATCTGCTTCTCAGTAAGTGGGCAAGGCCACTCTAGGTGAGGATGTAGTAAGGAGGCCTGTCCAGCTGCTTCTTGGAGTGTTGGCAAAGCTGCTAGGCAGGCTTGCAGTGAGGGGGCCCATCCAGCTGCTTCTGAGTGGTGAGCAGGGTCACTAGGCAGGCTTGCAGTAAAGTGGTCTGTCCAGCTGTTTCTGGGCAGTGGGCAGGGGTGCTAGACAGGACTTCAGTGAAGTGGCTAGTCCAGCTGCTCTGGCCAGTGGGCAGGGCAACTAGGAAGGCTTGAAGTGAGGGGGCCAGTGCAGTCTCTTCCGGGACTATTGGCAAGGCTACTAGGCAGAACTGTTCAGGACGGAACCACCTGGCCACTTCTCTGGGAGGGGTGACCTACTTTATTTCCACCAACTCAAGCGCCTATTCATTAGGGTAGAGACCCATGAGCTATTGTTCTGGATTGTGAGCTCAGGTGCACACAACTCAGTCAGCTGGCAGGGCTAGGGGGTAGGGGGAGAAATGGGAGGTGGTCCACCTGAGGAGAGTCTGCTTGTCTGATCTCTGGATGGGGATGTGAGGATGCGTCAGTTCAGCAGGACTAGAGTTGGCTTCCCAGACTGTAGAATTAGAGTCATCCACTGTGAGCCTGGGCTTCTAGCCAACAGGATCAGGGTATTGGAGCCTCTTGTGTGAGTGTACTGCGACAAGGGCAGAGGCTTAAGGCTGAGGAAGTGCTGTGGTTGCTGGCCCTAGGGCAGGGCATGCTCCTGTAATGGCTCTGGTTTCAAGATGCCACTGTCCTGCATCAGCTTGGGTCATGAGTGTGGCAGTGGGGAGTACACAGTTTGTGCTAGTGTTCTAGAGCAATGCAATGTGTGTATTCTAGGATGTTCTGCACACTTGGCTCTGGGCTTGTCCTGCCAAAGGGTCTGTGGGCCTCTGTGGTGAGGATTGGGGATGGTGTGGGTCCTCTGCCTACCTTTCTGCCACAAGGGAAAATTCTTACTTAGCCAATCCCAGTGTCAGAGACATTGTGACTGAGGCTGTGTGCCTCTCTCCCCTCTCTATGCTGCCATCCTGGGCTTTTGTGCTCCCCAGGGATCTCACCAGTCTGCTGCTGCACTCCTACATTCTCCCTGTAATTCTCCCATCAACATTTAGCTGTCTGTTAGTTGTTCTGGTAATTTTCTGCAAGAGGAACTTGCCCTGGGCACCTCTAGTCCACCATCTTGCCCTATACCATGGGCTTTATAATATTTTAATATGTTTGACTAATTTTAGTATTAGGTTAATTCTAGCTTCCCCAAATGAGTCAAAAAGTATTTTCTTTTCATCTATTTTCTGAAAATCCTTGCTTAAGATTGTTATAATTTCTTCCTTAAATGTTTGAGAGATTCTCCAGTAAAGCCATCTGAGTGTAAGATTTTATTTGTGGAAGGCTTTTAATTTCAAATTAGATATTTTTAATAGATACAAGATTATTTAACTTTTCTGTTTATTGCTGTGACAGTTTGGTAAATTGTGACATTTGGGAATTTGTCCATTTTACCTAAGTTATTAGATTTATTGACATAGAGATTGTACGAGTCTGTTTTTGTGTTGGTATAACAGAATATGTGAGACTGGGTAATTTATAAAGAACAGAGGTTTATTTGGCTTATGATTCTGGGAGAGCTGCATCTGGTGCAGGCCTCAGGCTGCTTCTACTCACAGTGGAAAGCAGCAGGCAGCCAGCAGGTACAAGCAGATCACATGGCAAGAGGAACCATGAGAGAGACAGAGGGGAGGTGCCAGGGTCTTTTAAACAACCAGCTCTCATGGGAACTAATAGAGCGGGACCTCACTCAGGCTCCCCTCCCCCAGGGAGAGCATTAATCCATTCATGAGGGATCTGCCCCCATGACTCAAACAGTTCCCAACACTACCACATTGGGGATCAGGTTTCTACATGAGTTTTGAGGGGGACAACATGTCCAAACTCTACCAGAGATGTTACTGAACTCATGTCTGGCTGTCCACCCCCTTGAGAAGGAAAGAAAAAAAAAAACCTCAGAAGTCAAATGGCTGGTGTTAGAACGGCAGAAGTATTCAGCTGAAGGAGATGGTAGGCTATCCCATCTCAAAGATTTAGATTTACTAAGGGGTTTTTAAAGGAGGTGTTGAGGAAATGGAATGTGGGAGGTGAAAAGCAGTTACGAAGGGTCCGTGTCTGTGGGTCAGGTGCAAGTTCTCGCCAAGGCCTCATCTGTTTTTTGTTCTCATCTTTGCTGTTATATGTCAGGACCCTGTAGGATTTTGATTTGTGCAGGTGTATTTGGCTCGTGCCCAAGGTCAGCTTCTAGTCATTTGGCCTTGATCATTTCTCAAAACTCTACAAGTCTCGGAGAAAGAACTGTTAGCTTTGCAAAGTACTAATTAGTTTCTTGGCCTTGTTTAACTACTTAGCAAGCAAGATAAGGAAGTCAGAGGATGAGAAGAAAGAAAGGAGAGAAAAAAAAACTGTCCAGAGGATGAGAAGAAAGAAAGGAGAGAAAAAAAACTGTCCTTTTAAAAATCCTTCCCGTCCCCCCACCTCCCCCTAGCTGAGCCAGTTTTACATCTCATCGTGGCTTCAGTTCTGCTCACTCCAACAGAGATGCTTATAATATTTCTTTATTATTAAGGGAACTCTCCATTGTCATTTCTGATAGTGATAATTTTTGCTTTTTATTTTTATTATTATTTTTTTAATTTTTATTTTGTCAATATACAATGTGGTTAGTTATTGTGTCCCATCACCAAAACCTCCCTCCCTCCTCCCTCTCCCCCCTCCCACCCAGATGTGTCCCCTCTATTTTCTCGTTGTAAGAGCTTCAAAAAAAAAAAAGTTGAGGTTGTTAAATCTTCCTCTCCCCCCCCCCCGGTTTTTTTTTTTGTTGTTGTTGTTTGTTTGTTTTTGTGTGTGTGGGTGTATGTGTGTGTGTGTGTGTGTATGTGGGGGAATTAGTTTGTTTGTTTTTCTTTTTTTTTTTTTTTTTAGCCCCCCCCAATGAGTGAGAATATGGGGATTTTTTTTTTCACTGCATGAC